>NW_018164474.1:710447-773719 GCF_001263595.1 Phalaenopsis equestris | reverse complement strand
TTGCCCTTATAGGAAGCTTTTCCCGAACCCAGCATAATATAAACCCTATTTAATTCCTTATATTAAATAGGGGAATTTGTCGGCCAATATATTGGTTCCGCAGATCAAACGGATGTCATGACTTTCTCTAGTTTATTTGATCGAGCCTCACCCTCAATTATTGTATTCATCCTTTGGGATAGATACAGAATTTGAGGTAAAGTGCTCTTCTATTTAAACTATGAAAATTATGGGGTCAGTTTGACTTCATCTTTTTCAAAACTAAATTTTTTTAACGTCCTTCCGAAGCGGGCAACGGGATTCCAATTCCGATGACCGACAGCTTCTTACGGGCAAACTCCACACCAAAAATAGTGCCGACAATACTGTGAGTCATGTGAAATCTCTACGAGAGTCCCCTTGAATGTTAGGTTATCTGATTTAATAATTTCTCATGAGAAACTGACTAAAGCATTCAACCCAGTTGAAAAAAATCTACTATTTTTTTTCAGATGAATGTTGAAAACGCTTTATAGCTCATCTCATAGATTAATTATGTGACTGTTGGTATCCATTTTTGATGCAACATATACGAGGCATCTTCCCAGAGTGACACGAGATCGTATTGGGATCCTACGTGGCCTACCGTGACTCTAGGAGCCCTTGGGACCTTTAAGTAGACGCTTTAGGCACCATAATTGGGGTCTGCCATGTCATCGTCATCCTCCGAGGTAATCGTCGCCAATTCGACATCACCTTAAGTGTTCCCTCAGCTGATGTTTGTTTTTTCATCACCTTAGATGTTCTCGTGACGTAAACGATCGATAAAGTTACCCTGTGTCGTGTTTGTATCTGAAGCCTAAGGTCCGGACAGACGAATTTTGTGTTGAAACCATTTTTATTTGGTGACACACATGTGGAATTACTTCTCGAGCTCAGGGGACACATTTATGACCTCCACGGATGTTTGAGGGTCATGTATTGCCAATATCCAGGCTTCCTAAGGTTCCACAAGGCTCCAAACCCCTTCGACAAACTTTCTTGGAGGACCATTTTATGTTAGGACATGCATGACCACGCTTAAATTGGGCATGCCTATGACCAAACGGTGGCATTACCATGCTCAAAACTGGCGTGATCAAGCCTAAATCTCGGAGAGGAGCCCATATTCCTCAAATGACGTGACCACAACAACCAAATATAGTGCAAAACGTAATTACACTTGGTCTTAGGTGTGGCCACGTCGACCCCTCATCTGCGACTCTTGCTAGGCGTAACCACTCCCGAGTTCAGTGTGGCCATGCCAGCCGTACCTTTTTGCGATTTCTGCCCTCCAGACTTCAAATTTTTGCCGATAATGTCGTCGTGACTGTTGGATAGTACATTTTTCCTGGTTATTCACCCAAAAGTGGGATCTAAGGATATTTAGGCCTATACCAAATGGAAAAGGCCAAATCAAAGCCTTAAACCAGGGTTATCTTCAGAAATTTGATAAGTACTAGTAGAACTAGTATTTAAAATTTTAAAAGGACTCTAAAAACATGTCCATGGAATTCAAGTATTCTTGGAACTTGCTTTCGGAATTAGTGGAACATTAGAGGAGCTTGACCAAGAAATTTGATGTATTGGAAAGTATCAAAATATTTTAAAATTTAAATTAATAGCAGTTTAATTAATTTGAAGTTAGTTGTCCAAACTATAAAATTAAAATTAATGTTATTTTTAACTTAAATAAAAATAAAAATTATTGAATCATTAATGTAAGCCAACCGATAAAGCAAATTTAAAATAGATGTGAATTTGACTAATGGTCAAATTTAAAATTTATGAGACTAGCACATAGAGGACAAATAAAACACTTAGGTTGATGTATTATGTGAACTCAATTCATAGTTATTGGCTACAAAAACTTTTATGCGTGCTCCTTTATAACTTGGTTTATTACTATCACTAACGAAATAAGTTTTTTTTTTACAAAATAATGAAAAAAATGGCCCTTAATAATCCATATATATAATTAATCTACATTGTTTTGTATGATAAATTAATTATGATAAATTGATAACTTGGTAGACAAATTAACTTCAGAATATTATTTTTGTCCTTTTTGGTTTGGAAAATATATTAAAATTGGAAAACATAGCAATTGGACTAGACTAATCAAATTGTAATGCGACCATAAAGTAATACTGGCTTAAAGTCATTAAAGAGCATTAACTTGTCTTAGACTTTAAGTCATTTGAGGCTCTTACGTAAGTCAAACTTATATTCAAATTAAAAAATAAACTCTTCTCAAACACCATCGAAGAGCTTGAAATTTTCTCGAAGAGGTTATCAAAGAACCTCAATCAATCCCATACTTAAAATTATTAGACACCTTGACCTTGTTTCATATTTGAACTCATTTTACAAAGAGTTTAACTCATCCATTGAACTCACCAAGATTTAAAACTATCCAAAGAAGAATTCAACTCATTCATTAAACTCACTAAGAAATAAAAGTATCCTAAGAAGCATTCAACTCCTTCAATATTCAAAGTATTAAAGTTATGAGAAAATCTAAGGTTAACCTGTGTGCTGAAAAATAAAGTTGCTAGACATCTCATACTTAAAATACATTGTGACTTTTCCAAGTACTTTGCCATGCTATGAACCAAGTACAAAGTATTAAAGTTATGAGAAAATCTAAGGTTAACTTGTGTGCTGAAAAATAAAGTTGCTAGATTTCTCATACTTAAAATACATTGTGACTTTTCCACGTACTTTGCCATGCTATGAACCAAGTCAATTTATTTTACAACAAATACTCATTAACCTTTATTTTATATTATAGTAACTATTAAAAGTCCTTGTTCTTTCCAATGATGAGGTACCTTAATTCTAAGGAGTTATAACGTTATATGATAAGCTACATTTAGGCAATGGTTTCCATAAGTTTTATACTTTATGTTAACTTGACTTTCCTCTGATTTTTTAAATTGCTTGTAAATAATATTCTAATATTATCATATAATAATAAGGTTGTTATAATGTCACAGAGAAAAAAAATATTTTGCATTGCAATCTAACTATTATGGCCCTTATCCTTTGAAGATATGAGGGTGGTTATGTTTGACTTAAATCATATAGAGTTGAAATAAAGTTCCTCACCTATATCTTTTCTCAAGATAAGAGGAGGAGCGGGAAACTAATTCTAGATGGTTATTATTATTATTATTATTCTTATTATTTTTCTTCTTATTATTATTATTTAAATCTTTCATTATATATTATAAAAGTAAGAAGACCTTTTTTTACAAAAGAAACTTCTCATATACAATTTGCTTGGCTTGAAGTAAAATCTGAATCAAATATTTCAAATGTCAAGTTTAAAAAAAATTGATATTTGGTTTAAAGCAAAATGAACTGTATTGTTAAATTCAGAAATGTCAGTGGCATCACACCACCTCAGTAGAGATTGTAAGAAAAGAGAAACTACAAAAATACGATTTAGTGGTTGATCAGAGGGAATGAAGAGGGAGTCCATCCTCCATTTATTTTGTTTCTCCTATTTGTAATATCCGGAGTGATCGTGCTCAAAGAAGGTTACACGAATGACCACACAAAAAAAGGCTTTGACAACTTAAACCATCATGAAGTATGATGCTGATATTGTCGGTGTAACTAATGTTGTCACAAAGTCAAGAGGCTGGCTGATGAAAGCCATTCTCCATGTGAAGTTGATGGAAGTTGAGGCCTTACCGATTTAAAATAAATTGATAAAAGTTGTTGAGCTGCCGACTTGTATCAAGTCATGATTTCTTCTAATATTCTTGAAATATACTTTTTTTTATCGTGTGCTTGAGTCACTCATACATTCTGATGATCCATAGAAATATATTGATATACATGCATATTAAAACTTTTAGAAATTCTAAACTCACACATATCATTTGTGGACATGTGTCAATTTCTAAAATAAGATGTTTTAACCCAAATTTTAATACACCAAAAGATACTATGTTTGTTGTCACCATAACCATCTACCCCCACTGCCTCCACCTCCTACCCGCCTCCGCAATAAGCTCACAAGTCACCCCTTGTTTCCATACCATTCAACATCTCTCTTTACATTGAATTTATTTTATTTCAAATAAAAAAAAAATCTCTTCTTTTATTTTACACTCAATCAAATATAGTTTTCAAATACAGTAAATGGATTAGATTTTAAATACAAAGTATTCTTTTATTCCTTGTCTATCTTTAGAGAACCAAATCTCTAGATTTTGATCAACTTTACCTTCTTGAAAATTATATATTCAGTGAATACTTTTTTCAAAATTTATGAACAATATTTACTTAAATAAATTCAGCAAAAACAAAACCCTTTAACAACAAAGCCCATTTAGGCAGGCCTTGGTTTCCCGAATAGCCCAGTCTGATAATTGTGAACGAAGCAATATATTCAGAATCATAAATATATTGTTAACATGACGTCCATCATACCAAAAAATATTATATCAGGACTCCGTATATAGAGTAACGTGCAGAGTCCAATGAAATCATGTCACACACATGAAAGTTAGAAAAAAAAATTGGTTCGGTAACAAAGGGGAATATTCCTTCAGTATTATTCAGGTGCTATTATGTGTTATTCAAGCGTTATTGATGTGTTATTGTGTTATTATAACACCAGTAATATTCCCAAAACAAAATAACACATGAATAACAAACAATAACACCTGAATAACACGGGGGAGGGGGGGGAATATTCCCTTGTGTTACCTGTGTTACCTGGAATATTCCCCTGTGGCGTGATTTCATTGGACTCCTCACGTAACTCTACGTTGGAACTAATGATATAATATTTTTTCCCATCATACACCAACCAACCATAATCATAATCAAGATTAATGACATAATTAAACCTAAGAACAAATATAAATTATTTCACGCATAAGCTAATTATAATGGGGGAGGGGGAAGATATTTCTATTTCTTGCATTTTTGTCTAATAACAAATAAAGTTTTGTTGATATGAATCTTAGTGGAGGCATTAGCATTGTTAAAAATGTTATAATTATTTTCTAAACAAATATGGTGAGTTATAATATGAAGCCAATTAGTTAGTGTGTAATTTTTAGAGTCAGCATGAAATATAATTTGGGTGAGACCGCACTTGAGATGAAAGAAACTGTCATTAAGAATTGAATGGTTGTGAAGTGAGAATGAGAATACCATTAAAAAAAGAAGTGAATGTGAGTTTCATGTTGAGTACAACGGAGAGCACAATTGGGGTTAAAATGCAGAGAGAATGTCTTTAGTTTTCAATCCTCGTATAAATATTTTCTACATAACAATAATATATTTAAGGGGACGACCTTCAAATAATACCAAGTTGCACTTTGGACTATTCTCATAAAAGGAGGAGTTCACATGGTAATTGGAGTTCATATTTTATTGATCCATAAGCCAATATTTTGAGTGCCCTAATGGGAATGTTATGAATAAGTTAGCTAATAGACCTAACCCACCTATTATTATTAATCAATTATTAGACTTTAGTAAATATGAGGCAAGAGAACTAATCCAAATTTCAAACAATAAAAAGTTGTTGACAGTGCTGATCTGAAAGATAAATTATTCATGATTCTATTAGTCATTTGATTAAGAATTTTCCAACATATAGAGGTATTATGTTTAATTTTTTTGTCATTGAATTCCATAATAGTTATGGCGTTGAAGGATAAATAATAATTAGAACTGTAATACCACAAAATGGTCATGAGTTTACACATAAGGTTGGTAGAGTCAAATTTAAAGAGCCAAGGCGACCACTACCTTTGGGCTTAGTGGTAGTGTTCCAAGCAACAATGTGTAACTTCTCAACAACACCATCATGATAGGAGAAGGCATTAATAATTGAAGAAATTCTTTGTCTAAAGTATTTAGAAATAATGATAGAACTAAATCAGTAATAAATATAGTTTTAAATGACCAATTCAACCAATTGGAATCTCCTAATAATGGTAGGAAATTTTTGTTTCTATCTACTCAACCAATGCTGCACTTTGTAGATAATTTTCGGGCAATCAATAGCTTTGAGTTTATTTTGGTTGATAAAAATGCCAAGGTATTTCTTGGAGAAGGTGTTATTATTTTTTTTAAACACATTTTCGATGTCATCATTCTGACTCAAGTCCTTAACTTGAAGGGATAAAATGCATAAATCAGAGAATTTGGGTTTGACGTTGTGGAACCATCCATTAGTGTCGTAATGTTAGGTTTTCTCACCAAGTGCCTTGGCTCCCCATTAGTGTGCCACGACACCCACCCACCTCACTGTGCACACATGAGCGTATTTTAAAATGGTTTTTGAAGAAGCAAATCCTACATCGCGGCACCACTATCTAGCATTGTGGCACAAGGCTATTTTAATGAATGGTGGGACCCACTGTCAAGTACGCATGCTAACGAATCTGGACTCGACATCATAATGCCATACCTGGGTCCCAAGACTCCCAATCAATTACATTAATGGCAACCACTTATAATTGATAGTACTAATGCCAAAGAATTCTCATACAATAAGGTCTATGTAAAGGGGGAATTTTGTCTCGTATGATAGTACTATTATCAACTGCATATACGACTTGCCAGACAATGCTATTAATAGATAAAACCAGTTCTTGGATGATGGATCTGACATTGATCGGGTTCAACATTATTTAATGATATCTGACTTAGAGGATTGTTGGAATGACATGACGGGAAAGTTCTAAATTTTTTTATCAATGTTCTGAACCATGAGTATCAAGTCTGACCCTCTTTCATTTCTGACAGGTTGTTATCAAGCACCCTTGTGAGTGAGGTGACCTGGAAAAAGGTGACACTATATTACACTATTCAAAATGGATATTCGATCTATGTCAACCTTGGTATCCATGGGTCCATAGAGTATACAACCTAGGGCAACACAACCGTCAAGCTCAGTTACCTGATGCTTATTATTTCCCTATGTCTCATAGTTAAAGTGCATGTTGACAAGAGGGAGGAGAGACACCAACCTAAGAAGGTCATTACTGAGGTGAGCATTTGCTCGTATAAAGGGCTTGAGGGTTTAGCCCCATTCCCTCCTACTACTTCACCTCTTCATCACTGTTCCATAGTTTAGTAGATTCAAGAGCTACAGGGCAATGCCACCTCACTTAGCAGAAGAGAAAACACCCCTTAGTTCTTACATATGTCATATCGAGTAACAATATAACTAGCACTTTGCATAGTAAGCCCAACATTTTGAATGATAGTCCCACGTATTTGGGCAATATTTTAGTGATGTCTTACTCAGCTGTCCTGGTACCCCTCCCCAGTGCACATTCTATTAGAAGTCGGGCCGAGCGGGATGCCAGGGGGCAACGATGATGACAAAGACAAAGATGGTAGAGAGAATTGATGCAAACAAAATGCTATGAAACACTAATGAATCAAGCAATTATATTTGCCATTTAAGAAGTATACGAGACAGAGTCCGTGCATCAATCACATTTTCCCTGTGGGTTTAATATTTGGGACTTAATGAGAAAATATTTTATTATTTGATAATGATACGTATGCTTGCGTAGTATCCCATATTTAAAATTATAATTGTATTCTTCTTTGCTTCATAGTTGAAAAATTACCTAGCTTTTGCTCGGGATCAAGTTTTTGACTTTATTGCAAATTAAGAATAACTATTAAGGAAATTAAGCATATAATCACATACATCGCATTTTACATCTATATAGAAAGTCGGGATCAACGACATATATTGAAAATTAAAGTTTTGTTGTTAGCTATGTAAATACATATGAATTGAGTGGTATGCTATATATAAATCTTCCTATTTCTAATCAAAACAAAAATAAGCAATTTCATTTCCTATTTAGGCTTTTCCTTTTACTAATTGTTCATACATAAGAAGTTTTCTAGACCTCAACCAAAAGTGAGGTCAACAGTGCTACATTGCTCAAAATTTATAAAAAATATAAAAAAAATCAAGTCATTCATGCTCGATTTCTCATAAAAATTTCTGCTCATTTCGAGTTAAAATAAATGTTCTTTGAATCATTTAAGTTATTTAATTTTTTTAATTTTAGAGATTAATGTATAATTTAAACAAATCTGAATTAAATTTTCTTAGGGATTTCTCTTCCATTAGGATTTAGTGGGCAAAATTTAAAAAAATTGTTTTATTTAATTTGAATTATTATACATTTTACAAGTTCTTAATTTTTTTATTAATTTACTTAATTTATAAAATTTGATTATTTTAATCTAATTGAAAGTGATCGAGGAACCACTAAAATTTGGTGTCATAAGTCATTACTGATAATGACGAGATTATCAAAATCATTTAGAGCACATTTGAATATATTATGAGATTATATTTATTTTTATTTATTATAATTTAATAAATAAATATTTGAATTTTAATAAATTTCTATTTAATCTATTTTAAGTTAATAACTTAATATTTAAATATTCAAATTCTCATAGATCATCCAAACAAATTTTACTGCACATATAAGAAAATATTTGGCAAAAATAATGTCATTTTAGCTTTATACGAATATCCTTTTAAAATTCTTAGCAAAAAAATAGATTTTTTTCAAATACCGAATAAAACAAGAAAAAAGCTATTAATCGAATTCTTCTCAATAATAGTTCGCATTCCTTTTCAAGTGCACAATGTGTTATGAATATGCAAATCTTCATTGTTTGCATGATTTAAAGAAATAAAATTTTGAACTTCTTGGCTAAAATTTTGGGTTGAAAGGGCCAAGCAGTTCTTAAAAAATAGCCTTTTTGCCACCACAACAAGTTTGGAGGCTTGCTATGATTCCAAAAAAAATTCTAAACTTAAAAATAAAAAAAAGCCCTAACGTGTCATAGATTAACTAACTTTTTGTCATCTAAACCTTAACTCTCTCCTTCTATCTCTCTCTTCCTATAAATCAATCTTGGGGGTTGCAATCAACCTTGGGGGTTGCCTTCTTAAACACCAAAGAGAGAATATTTCAGGAGAAAAAAAAAATCCAAAGCGAAAAGGAAAACAGAAGGGATTAGTTGTTTATTCTTCATAATGGATCACACGACTCTTGAGCTCCAATCATTCGAACTTCATCTTACCATCCCCCCGAATCGACGATTCCGTCTCCCACAAAGAATGACATTAGTCTACCTTCCTAGAATTAATGAAACTCCATTGGCAGTTAATGACGCCAACATCCCTGCTAATAAGGAGGCTCTGATTGAACTTTGTCGCGTTCGATCAATAAATATCACTCACGAATCAGATGTTGTGTTTGCAAGTTCAGATCAAGTTTGTATTGGCAATGAGATTCGTTTTGAGGTTTGGATCCATGGAAAAAAAGCTCTGCAAGGGATATATATGAAATATTTTCAAATAGTGCAAAATGGGAGCTGAGATGTGAAGAAGTCAACTTGCCGGAATGGGCAGAGATAAGCGTGGTAACAAAGCAAGGGCTTTTGATGCGAGAGCGGATGAAACTAAAGAGAAAAAAATTTTATTCTTCGTTGTTGGTAATAAAGGAGGAAGATGAGATGGAGCCAGAAAATAAAAAAAATGAGATAGGAGGATTTGATGGTTCCGATCAAGTGAATGAAAAGAGAAAGGAAGATAGAGATGGAACAGCAAGAAAAAATATTAGTTGGGCGTTAAATGTGGGAGTATGGGTAGCATGCATAGGAGTTGGGTTTTTTGTTTCGATTGTTTCGAGATCTTGTTTGAAGAGATTTGTAGGCTTGAAGTTATTTTGAGAATATATATATATATTACGTTGAGCTCTCTTCATTTTTTTTTTGTAGAGATGGATCATTGTTTACATGCCAACATATGTGAACAATTCAAAATATTTGTTATATTTTAACTTTTTTTCTGTCCCAAATAGTATCCTAATGTTGCAATATTTACTTTTGTTTTTTACATTCAATTTTATTTACACGTCTTTATTTCGTTTTTGGTTGACAAAACGATCCACAATTTTTTTTTCATCGAATTGTAATTTTTGGAAATAGTATAATATATGAAATATTTTCAAATATGATTATATTTTCTATTAAACACAATTTACAATGCAATTGATTGCAGATTATATACAGGAAACTTTTCATCCTACTACTCATATGATAGAGGCGAAATAAGGAAAAAAAAATGGATTTCATGACTTTAGTGAATTTAATTTGATCAAACTTTAACTCACAAAAAAATTTGTGATTAAAATGTGCTTGATTTTGACTTTATTATTCTCTTGAATTTTGATTTTCATAAGTAGTTGGGCTTGTTTTAATATTTCTCTTTTTAATTTAAGTTAATTTGAATAATTTGAATTTCATGATTTTAGTGAGTTTAATTTGATCAAATTTTAACTTTCGCGAGTTTGGATTAATTTGATTGTGATAAGTGACTAATGATTTTAATATAACAACAGCCGACACCAAGGGGTGGCGCTATAGCACCACTCAAAAATCTTCATTTTTGCTCATTTTTTCCTCATTTTCTCTAAATGTCCGTTCCATGTACCTGAAACTAAAAACATGCAAAATGTCTTCCTTTAAAGTGAAATATCATTAAAAATTTATATAAAAGACTTATAAAACATGCACTAAAAATAGGTTATTTTTAGGTGGATCAGTGTCTCCATCATGCACTGTCTGATTGGTTGATAATTCAGATTTTTTACAACGAGTTAGTAGGATCTCTTAGATCTATCATTGATACTGCCCCTGATTATTCTCTTATGCCAAAGCCATTTGATAAGTCCTTTTCTTTGATTGAGAAAATGGTTTCCAACAATTTCAATGGCCTTCTGAAAGAGTGATTCCTAGAAAGGTAGCAAGTATACATGACACAGACGTGCTTTCATTTCAAAATTTTTAGATAACTACTTTATTTTGGAAGCTAGATATAGTAGGAATGTATCAGGCTCAACGACCATAAGTGATTGAGGAAAATTCATTCGAACAACTAGTTGTTGCTAATGCTTCATCACTTAAGACCCTAAATGCAATCAATAATAGAACTAACAACCCTTATGCCAATTTTTAAAATCCCAGTTGAAGAATCACCATAACTTCAATTGGAATAACAATCAAGGTGCATAAAACCAAAAATGGGGGAGTAATAAACATAATTCTTTTAGGAATTGGAACAATCAAGGTAGTTTTAACTCGAGACCTTCTTATCCTCCTAGTTTTAACACAGCCTAAAAATTTATGGAAAAGAAACTATCTTGGGAGGAAATTGTATTGGAGATGGGGAATCAGTTACAAAGTTAAGATGCGACTTTTAAGAATATAGAGAATCAATTAGAGTAGATTCCAAACTCACTTAGTAGTCGACCCCAAGGAACTCTCCCTAGTAACACTGAGTTCAACTCTATAGAAAAGAATAGTGAGCATATGAAGACAATCAAGTTGAGGAGTGCAAAACAGTTGGAGGAAGTTGTACGAAAAGATCCTGAGGTGGAGGAAAAGAGTTGGAGCCTGAAAGATCTATGGAAGACCTTTCTAAAGATTCATGAAAACCAGTCTCACACTAAGGATAACTTAGAAAGATCACCACCACTATTTCTTATGAGACTCTAAAAACAAAATCTGAATCAAATTTTTTCTATATTCTTGGAAGTATTAAAGAAGTTGTCGACCAACATTCCTTTTGTTGAGGCTTTGGAGCAGGTGCCAAACTATTTAAATTTCATGAATGATATCCTTAATAAGAAGAAGAAGTTTGGAGATTATGTGACTGTATCACTCAGCGAGGAGTGTAGTGTTATCATTCAGAAAAAGCTGTCTCAAAAGCTTAAGAATCATGGGAGCTTTGCGATTCTATGTGTTATTGAAGAGACGTTATGTGGGAAGACTAATGGGAGCTTTGCGATTCTATGTGTTATTGAAGAGAAGTTATGTGGGAAGACTATGTGATTTGGGTGTCAGTATTAACTTCATGCCACTTTTTATTTTCAATTGGTTAGGTTTATGAGAAGTGTCTCCTACCACTATAACCCTTCAGTTTGCTGAGCGCTCGATCATTTATCTGAGGGGGGTTATAAAATGGATGAATTTATCTTTTCTGTTGATTTCATTGTATTAGACAAGAAGGAAGATAAATAGATCCCCATCGCTTAGATATTTAAACACTTGGTCTACTAATAAAAGGTTTTTGGAGTATTTCAAATGCTTGGAGGATTGATGTGTAAAGCCTGGCTTGGTATAAACTATTAATGCTTCAGAAAAATGCAAAGAAGAATCTGAAGAGCTGGAATTAGAATGTTTTTTGTGAGGTGACCAACAATGATATAGCTGCTGAAGAACAAGTTTGCAAATTGGAATGCATGATTTGTGCTTAGGAAGCTACAAAAGTTGCCTAGGACAAATTTTAGTTTAAAAGGAGGTTGGAAGATTTGAAGTAGGATCCATGAACTTAAACAACGACATGGTTGTAGTTTATTAGTGAGATACAACATAATGAGCAAGGAAGACTATAGGAAGGTGCGACAAAGAGTATGTTGTACATATGTCTCACGCAACGAGAAGAAAATATTACATATTTTCTAATTACATGCATAAAAGGGTGGATATGATGACCACATCATCACAATTTCATATATGTGACTTGGCTTTTCCATCCACCATTGTTCGAATATACTTATAAAGTATATAATATTTTCTTCGCTTCAAGTATTCATTTTATTTAAATATTTCTTATATGAATTTATTTTTAAGAATTAAATCTATTTAAAGATGAAAATTATAAGAAAACTATGGTCTAACTTTTTTTTCAAAGAGAGAGCAATTTATATATGTACCACACAATTGTCATGTAATAATTTTGTTAGCTCATAAAGTTTGATATATAGTTGTAGAAACTTTAGTAGGATGATCAAATTAAAATTTATGCATTGCATTTTATTTAATTTTTAAAAGATAATAATGATAGTGATATTTTTATGTGATTTTAAGACTTTATATATAAATATTAAAATATAGCAGTTAGATTTATAAATATATAAAAATTTTGTGAAATGTATATAAATCTCAAAAAAAATAAAAATAAATAAAAAATTAACAACAGTTTTACCATCACCGCAGGTGACGTGTACAGTGGGTGGGAACCTATAACCGGTCGGCGGTAACTAGTAAATGAAAAAAAAAAAAATAAAATAAAAAATTAAGAACAGTTTTCCCATCACCGCAAGTGACGTGTACAGTGGGTGGGAACTGGGAACCTATAACCGGTCGGCGGTAACTAGTAAATGTATAAATTTTGTGATCATGAAAGGCAGCAATTTAACCAGCTAAATGAGCTAATAATAACTATATAAAAATCAATCTCCTATCCGCTCCCCATTTCAAAATCTTGTCCCCCTCGCTCACTTACAACGGCTCCGTTCTTCAGTGGTCTCCTTCCTCCTCCAGTGTCTAAGGGTTTCTAGATATCTTATCTCCGATGAAAGCCCTCCTTCATACCAGAAGCGGTAGGGGTACGCCCTCCGAAACCTTAACTCCACCATCTCATAAACAGAGGCCGCCGAAGGTACCAAAGGAGAACGTCGAACCGAACATGATGCCCCCAGAATCATCTCTTTTTCGTTCTCCGCCGGTCTCCGGTAAGTCACCCTCCATGAGAATTCGTTGTCCCCTTCCTCCGCGGCCCCCGCTTCCCTCAGTCCCTCGCAAGAGGAAGCTGAGTTTGGAAACCCTGCCAGAAAATGGATCTGCAGCTCCGTGTCCCTGCGATTCCGGCGTCCGGGTAACCCATTTCTTTCTTCCTTTTGGTTTTTGTTTGATTTATCTTCTGGATCTGCTCCGAGGCGATTGAATTTGGATCTCAGGTGTTGTTGCGGATGAGGCCACTTAGCAAAGTGGAAGAGGAGGAGAAGGAGAGCCAGATTGTGCAGAAGATCTCTCTCAACTCCATTTCAATTCTTGATCACACTTTCACCTTCGATTCAGTGGCTGATGCAAGCTCCACGCAGGTGGGGTGTAGATTGTTTAAATTGGGTTGTTAAGAAAAAGATTAGTTATAGTAATTATAGCCTCTTTTCATTTGGATCATAGAATGTCCTCACCATAGTGATTTTCTTGTTGTTAGCAAGACATTTTCGAACTAGTTGGGGTTCCATTGGTGGAGAATTGCTTGGCCGGGTTCAATAGCTCCATTTTTGCATATGGGCAGGTAGGGACATTTAATTTTTTTATATAGCTCCACTCTTAATTTGATTCTTTTCAAGAAGACTCAAAGCTCATTTTGGTACCATCTTCTCTTGGCAAGACTGGAAGTGGGAAGACATACACCATGTGGGGGCTTCCAAGTGCACTAACGGCTGATTGCTTGTTGAGTCAAGAAAGGGGATTGACACCTCGAGTGTTTGAACTGCTCTTCTCACGCATAAATGAGGTAGCTATGCTTTTCTTGTTTTCATCCTATGAGTTTTCTGGCACTGATATGACTTCCCTTTTGTTCATCCAGGAACAAGCTAAGCATTCAGATAAACAGCTAATTTATCAATGCCATTGTTCTTTTTTAGAAGTAAGATGGACAATCCTGCATTTGAGACATATGCTTTAGTTTTCTATGTAGCTTTTGGCTTTATGTAATTTATTTCTTTTTTTAGATATTCAATGAGCAAATTACAGATTTGTTGGATCCAAGACAAAGGAACCTTCAGGTTTGTTCTAATTTTGGAAGGGTAATCTTTTCGAGGCAAGAATTTCACATTATATTTTTCTAGTTAATTTTGGGTTTGTACTAATCTCAGATAAGGGAAGATATTAGAACTGGAGTTTACGTGGATTGTCTCACAGAGGAGTATGTTTGCGAAATGAAGGATGTAATTCAATTGTTATTAAAGGTGTGCAACTCTACAAGGTTACACTATCATCTCTTTCCATGTTTGCAACTGCTTAGATGATTTATAAAGGGGCCCCTTGGCTCAAGCAATATGATACTTGATTTTGAAGTTGTTGGTCATGGGTTCAATTGTTGATGGACATGAAGTGAAGGAAATCTCTTTCTCCTCATGTGGTTTTAAAAATCTGTAATTGGCCTTTTTCCTCATTATCTTAAATATATATATGACATAGGGTTTTATCCTCAAAAAAATCTGCTATGATGATTTTTCTTTAAACAATATTAATTTTCATTTTGTGATAATAGATTTGCCTTTGTCATGTACTTTTAATCGTGTCTAGTTCTTCAAACGAGCTTTACTTTGAAATTTTCTTGGATTAAAAATTTAATACAGTTTTTAGATTGAAAGCTAAAATATTTGTTCGAAATTACTATTTTTAATTGATTAGAAATTTTATGTATTGTATTAGCTAGTGGATCTATACCCCAAAAAAAAAAAGAGATCTTTTTTGAAACTTAATCTAGTCACACTTTTCATAAGTTTTTTCCTTGTCCCATATTTTTTTCCTCACGGACACACCCATATGTACTGGCCTGAAAATCATGATTTTGTGGTCAGAGACAAAACTCTCAATCACTAAGCCACATAGTTGCACTCCTTGTTGTGCATGTGAATTATGCTTCTCATTGACCAAACTTAATCTAGTCACACTTTTCATAAATTTGTTCCCCGTCTCATGTTTTTGTTATTCACGGACACATCCGAATGTACCGGCCTTGAAATCAGGATATTGTGGTTACAGACAAAGCGCTCAATCACTAAACTAAATGAGTTGCACTTTCTGTACCAAAACTTGCGCATGTGAATTATGCTTCTCATTGAGCATTGCTTTTGCAGTGCATCTTAAAAGCTTTTAAAGTGCACCTTAAAAGCAAATTGTATAAGAAGTACTTTTTGGGGTCCATATACGGTAACAAAACAAAATACTCTTTGAAGCGTTTATGGGCATATTGTTGCTTCATTAGCATATTGAACGCTGGGTTACATAATTTCTTTCTTAAAATTGTAATAGAATGACTTCTTTTTTCACTTATGTGATTTGTTTGGAGCTTCTTTTCTATGTAAGTTCCCTGTTCCATTTACTTTGATTTTGTAATTGCTTCATCATTCATCTCTACTATTTTTCATGTCATCATTTTTGTGCCTTTTAACATGTAACTGTCAGTCACTTAACCTTAAGTTTTTTTATTATGAAATTTCAAATTCTTATCGAGGCATATTGTCTTTTATTCACTGATAGTGATATGTATCTCGTGTTTGTTTTTCTTATTTTTTTTTACCTTCTTTATTTTGGGGAAATGATATTGCATGCTACTTTGTTTAAATTATCAAATGCTTTTCCTATTGGCAAGTATCATTCATATTATTTAGTGTTAATACCTCAATAATTTTATCATGTAATTTACTTTTCAATCAAATTTTAGATATATACTTTATATGAAAATAGAAAAATGATTTATTTGGTTTACACTTGTAGGGGTTGTCAAACAGAAGGATTGGGGCAACAAGCATAAATGTGGAGAGCTCACGATCACATTGTGTTTTCACTTGCGTTGTTAAGTGTCGTTCAAAGGTGTTCTCCCATTTTTTTCTCCCATTTTTGCTCTTATTTCAGCAAGAAAAAGTCTTTTAATTGTCACTCAATTAGTTCATGAGTTTTTGCGTCAGCTGTTGATATGCGGCCAACGGTTCCATTTTGGGAAGAAATTAGGAATTATGCATTACATTTAGCTTGATAGTTGTTGGGGCATTTACATACATACCACACAATTCTTATGAATTTACATTTCTAACACCTAAACTTTGATTTTTACATTTGTAACACTCAAATATTTAATATCACTTCAAAAATACCACTAACACGAAGTTTTAAAGATTGAAATACACATTTTAATACATAGGTAAAGTGGTGTAAATGCAAATTTTAAAGTTTAGGTGCGAGATATGTAAATGCATATGACTTGTGTGGCATATATGTACATCTTCTTAGATTGTTTGCATTTTATGCATACATATGTAAATAAAATTTGTTATATGGATCACATATGCATGTTACTTGAAATATCTTCTTAGATTGTTTTTGGAACTTGAAACTGAGTATGCTTGTAAGCATAGAATGCCTTATTTTTATTTTGGATTGAAATTTCAATTTACATGCATCTGTGATCCATATTACAAAGTTTATTGTCATTGGAAATATAAGATGCATGGACTGGAAGGAGTAAACGGAAATTGTTTTATTTTTGTAGTTGAGTGTTTTCTTTAGTTGGAATTCAGTTTTATGTTCCTTTCAAAATTTTAGTTTTGCTGTTCTCTTTCCTTTAATGCATGCATTTGAGGTTCCTTTAAAAATCTATCTAAAGGGTGATGCCGCAACTGTCTTTTAGAGCTTGTTATTCAAAAGTTGTTGATTGGTTTTTAATTTAGGTGGTTTTTACTCTTTCCTTATAAGCTAATATATTATTTATTGTTTTCAATTCAAATGGATACCTTGGAGTAGGGGTGTCAATTTGGGTCTATGTGTCAGTTTCAGGTCTACCTGGAAATTGACCTAAACAAGAACTGCTTGACTCAAACCCAATCGAAATATTAAACAATTCAAAAAATCTAACTCAAACCTAACCCACATTCAACTCAATTGAGTCGAATTTGACATGCATAATATTTGTATAATAATTTTTTAGGTCAATTTTGAGTCAAATTTGTGCCAATTTGAGGGTGGTGGGTCATATTCAGGTCAATTTCAAGTTGGTTGGTTAGATTTGAGTCAAATTTGGATCTGCAGGTCAATCTGAATCTGACTTGAAAATTGATCTCGTCAACCTAAACCTGAAATTCTTGAGTTGGGTTCGAGTCGAGTTTCCATGTTAAGTCAATTTTTGACACCCATATTGTAGAGTTTTTATTTGGTCGTGTCTTTTGGATTTTGCAATATCTATTTCTAGTGATTTTTTTAGCTTATGCTAATCTATTTGTTTATTCCGCTTGAGAATGTTAGATTGTGTATCATAACTTTGAGGTTGGATGCAAGAATATGGGATTTTGTTCATTAAGAAATCTTCTTGTTCGGGTGGTTGGTTCAAATACTATAACTTAAGGTGCGTTTGTTTTGGCTATGACTGCAATTTTAGTTCAAAAACTGCTGTAGAAAATCTGTTGTTTAAAAGCCGGTGTTTTAGAAGTAGTTGGTTTGTTTAAAAAATTCAGTTTTGAAAGTGCTCTGTTTTAAATATCTGAAATACCCCTTTGCTTATATTATTTAGAAAAGAGTTAAAACAAAGCAATATTATATATTTGGTTGTAGTTAATATAATTTTTAATATAAACACAGAAAAAAAAATATTATTGATTAAAAAGAGAATTCACTAATTTTTTTTATACCCTTATACAAAAAATTGATCAAATTATTTGTTGTTGTTGTTGTGTGTGTGTGTGTATTATAGAAAGCCCAAAAAGGCTAATATATTAGCTAGAAAGAAAGATACAGATTCAATGTGTTGGAGGGCCCCAAAAAAGACATCCTGTCTACACCAAACCACAAGGGGTTCCTAAACTAAAAAAATACTGAAAAGTACATTAGAGACATAAAGAAAAGCCTAAAAATGCTGAAATACATAATATCAGGTGGCTAGAGAGCAACCCAATTTGGTTTTGCCTTTGTCTATGGTTTTAGGAAAGGAGCAAGCTAATAAGTTGATAAGATGATTGCTATTGCCAGTAGTAACCAATGTATCATCCAATATGTTCCCGAGCTGGAGTCGGTCTCCATTCTTTTTATTCCTCCTAGAATAGACCTGTCATTCCTTTTCCGAAGATTAACTCACCTGATTTTGGTCTAAAGTGTGCTGGAGATGTGCATATTGTTGAACATTAGAAGCAACTACATGTTGTACCTGCTGATCTGTTATTGGATCAAAGAAGCACTCTCGTGTGTCTTGGCATGTAAGTGAATATTCTTCAATAACAGTGGGTGGTATAAGCACAAAGTATAAGCACAACTGGATCTGTAGCTGTAGTATGTTGTTCTTCTTCAGGAACTGTGGTGTTGGGAAGAGGATCAGGTTGCTTTTTCTCAACAAGGATAATAGGTGGCTGTTTTTTAGTGATATTCGACCTTAGATGAGGATGCAAACGATAACAAATAGTAGAGCTGTGACCAAACATACTACAATGAGAGCAATAAGGAGGATGTGGTTCAATTTCAACATTTTGCCAATACCCGTTGTGCATAGTGTCAATCCATATCTCATCCGGAGCTGGTTGAGCGATATCTCTCTCAAATAACACAAACCACAGAGGGTCTAGTGACAACAAACGTAGGACTATCCACCTTGAGAGACTTACCGTAAGCAGTTGCTAAAGAGTAGAGGATTTTCATGTTAAATAGATGTAATTTTAACCTCGAAAATTTTATCCAAACAAGATTGATAGGGGACTCTGCTTTTAGATCAAAACCGACAGTTCACCTCAGAATTTTCATAAAACGATTGTCAATCTTGATTGCTTTTCGAGAAAAAATGCGAGTGTAATCGACATCATGAGATAGTTGAATAAGTATATGTCTACCGTCAAGTAGCCAAATGTTCCAACTGTCCAATAGTTTCATAGCATCAAATTCCTTTCTAATGATCTCCTAATATATATATATATATATATATCATTTTACGGATGTGCCGTCGTCTCCGCTTTGCTAGTGTTTCGCCTAATGTTGAACTTTAGCATGTGCTACGATATTTCTCGCGCCATACTTTAATTTCCTCTGCTTCACCTTCGTCGACGGCTTCATCTGTTTGAAGAGCTCGCGTCGTCAGCTTCATTTGTTGTGATTTTGTCAGGCTGCGTTTTCGTCGTTGTTTCATCTGATTGAAGAGCTCGTGTCATCTGACTCGTCTTCTGCGTTGCTTTGCTGCAGGCTGAAGGGCTTTCGACCTCGACAGCTGCGTCACGACTGACCCAGGTCGACAACTCCCTCTCGCACTTTTTGTTTCTACCGCTACTTTCTTCTTCTCTGTGAAACATCTCAATTTCCTCCTTCGCACAAATTTGGCACAACGACTTCTTCCTGATCGTGACTTCGGCTACTTCGTTTGCTAGGGCACTCGGATGGAGCGAAGTTATGCCCCTGCTGTGTCTGCGGGTTCAGATCCTGGTTTTCGTATTGGTTAGTCCTGCAATGTTCCACAATCCTTCCACGATTCTCTTGAAGATGGCCTTGAAGATGGCGGAGATCACACTTTCATTAAAAAGTTTGGTAAAAAAATGGGAAGTCTTTTCTTATTCTTACTGAGGTTGAAATCAGTACTCTCGTGTCTTCTTGGCGTTTTGCTCTAGTGGGGAAATTTCTTTATAGTCACCCAAAACTTGAGATCATTAGGAATGTATTGAGCAGTTGGAACATTGACTTACTTGACGGTCGACATATACTTATTCAACTATCTCACTGTGCTGATTACACACTTATTACTTGACGGTCGACATATACTTATTCAACTATCTTACTGTGCTGATTACACACTTATTTTTCTCGAAAAGTTATCAAGATCGACAACCGTTTTATGAAAATTCTAAAGTGGAGAGTCGATTTTGATCCAAAAGCGGAGTACCCTATCATTCCTATTTGGATAAAATTTTCGAGGTTAAATTTACATCTGTTCAACTTGAAAATTTTCTACTCAACAACTGCTTACGGTAAGCCTAACTAAGTTGATAGTCTTATGTTTGCTATCACCAGATCCTCTGTGGCTTGTGTGTTAGTTGAGATATAGATCACTCAACCAACTCCGAATGAGGTATGAATTTGAACCACTCATAACATGTATTGACAAAATGTTGAAATAGAACCACACCCTCCTTATTGCTCTCATTGTAGTATGTTTGGTCATAGTTCTACTATTTGCTATCGCTTGCATCCTCATCTAAAGACGAATATCGCTAAAGATCAGCCACGTACCATCCTTGTTGAGAAAGTGCAACCCGATCCTCTATCCAACATTGCAGTTCCTGATGAAAAACACCATATTATATGTATAGATCCAAACGTGCTTATACAACTCACTGTTATTGAAGAAGACTCACTTACATGCCAAGACACACGAGAGAGCTCTTTTGATCAAATAAAAGATCAGCTGATACAACAAGCAATTGCTTCTAATGTTCAACATTCTACACATGTCCGACACACTTTAGCCCAATCCACTGATCAGGTGAGCCAATTTTTGGATGAAGAATGTCAGGTCTATTCCAGGAGGAAGAAGAAGAATGGAGGCCGATTCGAGCTCGAGAACTTATTGGATGATACATTTGTTACTACTGACAATGACACTCATCTTACCAATTTATTTGCTGACTCCTTTCCTAGAATTAGAGACAGAGGCAAGACAAAATTGGGCCACTCCCGAGCTACCTGATAATTCATATTTTTTCACTTTTTGTTTTTTTCTTTAGGCCTCTCATGTAATTTTCAGTATTTTTTCTTTTTTTTTGAACCATTTGCATGTGGTGGTTATCGTGTGGGAGGGTGCCATGTTTGGGTTCTCCCACACAATTTATCTGTATCCTTCTTCCTTTTTAATAAATTAATAATAATAATAATAATAATAATAATAATAATAATAATAATAATAATAATAATAATAATAATAATATATTCAATAAGAAGAATTTTGTGGTATGCGGGTTATGGCCAGCTAGGCATGATGCATGCTGAGAATTCTGTGGTATCCTAAGGCCCTTTTTGGAGTGACATTTTCCAAACCGCAGAATGCGATTTCCTTACCGCTTTCACAGATTCACAAAAACTCCTTGTCCCGTTCGTGCCGTTCTGATTGAAGCAGCAAACACAAACATGAAATTTCATTTTTTTCCCAAAACGTGGTCTCAAAAGTCCATACAAACACATCCTTAGAGGTTGGTTGAATTTTGTGTGATACACTATCATATTAAGGTCAATTTCAACTTGGTTGGTTAGATTTGAGTCAAATTTGGATCTGTGGAACCTCACTTGAAAATTAATCTCATCAATCCAAGCCAAGAATTTTTTAGTCGAGTTTAAGTCGAGTTGGCATGTTAAGTCAATTTTAACACCCATACTTTGGAGTTTTGCTCTGGTCATGTCTTTTGAATTTTGCAGTATCTATTTCTACCGATTTTTTTTAGCTTATGCTAATCTAGTTGTTTATTCCAGCTGAGAACTTTGGATGGTGTATCATAACTTTGAGGTTGGATGCAATAGTATGGGTTTTTGTTCAATAAGAAATTATTATTATTATTATTTTTTTTTCCGGTGGTTGGTTCAAATACTGTAACTTTGTGGTTGGTTGAGTTTTGTGGGATACACTATCATTCAATGAATTATTTAATGTATAATATTTACAGCATTACGATTGATCAAGCATTTCTCATGAATTATTTAAGGGTTTCATGATTATAAATACGAGGTTTGAGACATGGTTAAAAAGTTTTCGGTTAAAAGCAGATTCTGTATTATCCTGGATGTTGCATTCTTATATTTGCGAGAAAGTTAGGGAAGACCTTAAGCTTATTGTGAAATCTATCATTGCTGATACCATTTTGAATCTTGGTACTGGAAAGATCCCTTTATTTGCAACTTTGTCTTAAAGGTTGGGGTTCGTATCTTGCCCCATTCTCTTGAGTTGTTTCAAAAGGAATAATGTTTTTCAATCAACAGATTTGCTTTCTCTGGAAGTTCTAGATGAGGTAGCTTATGAAGTTGTATCATTGAATTCATGTCATGTAATTTTAGATTGTCTATATATATGGGATATTAAAGTCATCTTCCACAGAGGAAAGCAAAAATTGTGCTTGTGAAGTGAGGAAAAAAAGATAGAGTTGTTCTATTATTGTGCCTTCACAACAAATGGCGAAAACGTAGCATATAAAAAGGTTTTGTGGAGTTAAAGAGTTCTCTTCTTGATGAAAAACAGAAAAAGCTAGCCATCCAAGTTATTGATCCATAGTTTGTTCGGGATGATGAACTTTCACAACTAAATTAAGAGCTTAGGGCTAGAAGTAAGAAAGGATGGATGGTGCTGAAAATTAGACAAAGAAAAACGAGCTCTTTTTTACGTGTGCTAAAATGGGAAGGTATGATATTGAAAGATCTTAGTGAAAGAAGTAATTTGGATTACAATGTTGGGTGAGGATCATCTCATTAGGAGTCCATAGGTATAGATGTATTGTCAATGGTATGCCTGCATAGGTATAGATGGATTGTTAATCGAATGCCTGATAATTAAGTGCGGGAGGCAGTAATTTGCTTATTTAGATGGCGATGAAGACATCAATGTAATTATGACTTTTAGTTTTTGAACTTATTTTAATTTGTTTAATTTCTTTGTTTTGATTTGAATTTCTTTCTTTTATAATTTTAGTTTAGGAAGGATAATATTGTTTCTAATTTGTATAATAGGGATGAGATAATTCTTTATTGATGGATTTAGGAATAAGGCTGTTTCTTATTTGATGGAGTTAGGCACGACTAAGTAGTTTTCTAGATAGGATATTTTTTGCAAAACAAATTTGTTATAATTCCTCCAATAAAATTCATCTTTTTTTCTCTGCTCATAAACTGTCACAGCATCACAAGCACTATAGCAATTATGGACAATGTAGCAAACTCGTGTTACTTTAACAATCATGAGTATTATTAGAAGCAATGAATACAAGGTAAACGTTAGGCATGAGAAGTTTCTTACAACAAAAACACTCAACCAGTTCTCTTATCATTGACTCTTATCATCATCTTGAAAGTATTGCGTCCAATGACAGTCGTCTTTGACAAATTTGAATTGGTTCTAATTAATTTTTTATATTTCTTTGTGATTTTCAATCGAACATGTAAATTTTGTTTATAATCATGCATTTCTATAAAAGATTTACATTAAACGAATATTAAATTAGCATTTTTTAATTTTGCATGTTTCTATGTTCTATCCAAAGTAACAAATAATTATCTAAATTAGATATTTATAACTTGATATTGTGTACGTAGTTTTGTGCAATTCATTTTAGATCTGCATTAGGAACTTTAGACCTTAAGCTGCTTTATATCAATATTTCTATTAATCTTCTGAGATATGGTTGTTTTTTATTGCCGTGCTATTTTCAATCAAACATTATTTTTTTATAATCATAAATTTCTATACAATATTTCCATTAGATGAATATTAAATTATTATTTTTGAATTTCACATTTTCCTAGCTTTTCTCCTAAGTAACATATAATTATCTAAATTAGATATTTGTGACCATAATTTGATCTTGCGTACGTAATTTTGTGCATTTTAGTCTAGATCTGCATTAAAAACCTTAGACCCTAAGATGCATTAAATCAATATTTCTATGAACCTTGTGAGAAATGAGTTTTTTTTTTATTTTTGCCAATTAGATTTTTGACTCATAAGTATTGAGCTTTTTATGAATCTATTAATTATGTGATAGCTTCATTATTGCACAAACTCGTCATATTTGGTATAAAGCTTGTGGTATTGATGATGATTAGCTTCAATGTTGGGAGATTAATCAAGTTGCCCTTGCCCTTTAATTTGTTATATTGGGTTTGGAGCTTAGCATCTATCTGATTTACTTCCTATTGAATTTTCCAGAGTATGTCAGATGGCCTTAGTAGCTTAAAGACCAGTAGAATAAACCTTGTTGATCTAGCTGGATCCGAAAGACAAAAGGCCACACGTGCTGCAGGTGAACGTTTAAAGGAAGCAGGCAACATCAATCGTTCCCTTTCCCAACTCGGGTATTTTTTTTTATCTCATTGATATAGAGAGATGGTATGACTGGCTGGTTAAAAACTCTATTTTTTGGCTGAACTTATTAGGCTTTATTATGATGGTGATGGATTTTTGAAGCAGCACATTTTGTTATTTGATGTCAAACGTATAAAATATTGCAGCCTTGAACATTATTCTTTTGCATTATCCATGGACTATGAAGCTTGTAATCTTCAGAACATCAAGCTAAGTCTTGAATAGGTTTTTTAGTTTTTCTCTTATTGTTATCAACATTATTAAATAAAATGAAAAAGGCAAATGGTTTCTACATGGCTGTGAACATTTAAATACAGGCAATAAACTTGTATCTTACCAGGGCGTTGTATCAGGCTTTCTACAGGCAATAAACTTGTAACGTGGTTATAGTTCTATCAGGCTTTCTACAGGCAATAAACTTGTAACGTGTTTATAGTTCATCTCCCTGTTATCGACCTCACCAGCAGCCACTCTTTCTTTGCAACCCCCTAAGTGACCAATCTAATTCGATTCACATGGCTTTTCTGTAATTTTGTTTTCTGTACATTTTAAAATTCCTTTTGGACTATTTTTTTCTTTGGTTGTATTTTTACTGTAAATTACT
The DNA here is from genome assembly GCF_001263595.1 of Phalaenopsis equestris. NCBI lineage: Eukaryota > Viridiplantae > Streptophyta > Magnoliopsida > Asparagales > Orchidaceae > Phalaenopsis > Phalaenopsis equestris. The sequence goes on along the minus strand of NW_018164474.1, from coordinate 748,406 downwards.
TTTCATTAATTACCAGCTCTGTCTTTCATGCAGGAATTTAATTAATATTCTAGCAGAAGTTTCTCAGTCTGGAAAACATAGGCACGTCCCTTATAGAGACTCGAGGCTGACATTTTTATTGCAGGAATCTCTCGGTGGTAATGCAAAGTTGGCCATGATCTGTGCTATTTCACCTTCAAAACGGTAAGTACAAATCAACTAGAGTTGGTTATATTCTCTTTTTTTTTTCTGATATCCTCAACTACGGGAAATTCTGATGAGTTCAGTTGCAAGAATGAAACTTTTAGCACCTTGAGGTTTGCACAGCGTGCTAAGGCAATAAAAAACCAGGCTGTTGTAAATGAGACGATGGAGGATGATGTTAGTGTCCTAAGAGAACAAATACGTCAACTGAAGGTAATTTTTCTTAGATTTTTATATCGTTATTAACACATCTTCAATGATGCCATAAAGGAGGCTGATATTATTTTTTCATAATCAGGATGAACTTCTACGAATAAAATCAAATGACACATCTACAGAAAACAATAGCAGAAATTCTACTGGATGGAATGTCCAAAGAAGCTTGAATCTTTTGAGATTAAGCCTTTGTCGTCCAAGAACATTACCACTTGTGGATGATGACAGTGATGAAGAGATGGAAATCGTCAGGGAAGGAGTTGAAATAACATGTATTGAGGCACATTCAACCTCTGATTTAGAAAAATTTTGTGCTAATGAGGAACCAAATAGCTTGAAAGACCCGAAAGATTTAAAACCTGATAATTCTGATAAAGAACCTAATCTTAATGATACATACCCAACTCAAATACAAGGTTCTGATTTTCTAAATGACCAAAATAAAGAGATAATGAGCGTCGAAGGTTATGAAGGACAGCAAACTGTAGCAGAAGACTTTTTAATAAAAAGCCAAGAAATAACAGAAATTACAGACGCAGAAGTTTCGATCATTCCCGACATAAAAGAGGACACATTTCAGGACGTGTGTGAATCAGTAACAATCCTTGCTAAGAGAAAGTCATTGGATGTTAGCTGCAGTGAAATTATTGAGGAACATTCTGTGGTTATTGGTAGTGATCCTGTAGGGGCCAATGTTATTGACAATTCTCATAACTCTTTTACTTCTCAAAGTCACGTTTCACCTTGCAGGCTTGACATTACAGCATGTGAAACATCTTTGGCTCTCGAGTCACCCATATCAAGTAAGTCTCCTAGATTTGAGAATTGCAGTAGAAGTCTGAGGTCATCAACATTAATTTCAGCATTACCCATGTCCAACTTGTCTCCTAGACTTGAAAATTGTAGTCTGAAAAGTTTGAGTACATCTTTAACTTCAGCATCTCAGAAAAACATATCGTCACGTTTGGAACATGATTCAGGAGCAGTTACTGTTTCATTTGCCGATAACTTAAACCATAATAATGCTGTTCATCCCACTCTATCCAGCAGGAATTCGTTATCAACGGCTGAACAACTTGCAGCAAGCTTACAACATGGTCTTCAAGTCATTGATTGCCACCATCGAACTTCATCTGCAAGGAATCCGGCATTCCGGTTCTCTTTGAAACCATTTGATCCGAGGCTTCTGACCTCAACGAACAAGGTTGACATTGGCATACAAACATTCTCGCAAGGATCATGTATGTTAGAAGATTCATCTGCTTTTATATGTAGTTACTGCAAGAACAATGCTTTGCCACTCGAATGTGATAATAGCACTGAGCAGGCAGGATTGCAAATAGTGCCTGTGGAGGATGGTCAATCAGCTAGCAAGTTACAATCTCTCAATCGATGCAGGAAGCTTGTGCCAAAAGTATGATTTTACAATGCTAAATATATGTTATTTCTATATCATAAGTTTTGCCTGGTAACTTTTTATGAAATCTGTGAGACATGTCTTATGCTCAGGCAGTGGAGAAGGTCTTGGCCGGTGCAATTAGGAGGGAAATGGCTCTTGAAGATCACTGTGCTAAACAAGCTGCTGAAATTATGCATCTAAATCGTTTGGTGGGTGGCTTTCTTAACTCATAGTTTTAAACTACAGAACAACGAGTTATAACTTGTCATCATACATCTTGATTATTTGCAGGTCCAACAATACAAACATGAGCGTGAATGCATCTCAGTTATTGAGCAGACCCGTGAGGATAAAATCTGCCGTCTAGAGGGTCTTATGGATGGTGTTATACCAACAGAAGAGTTCATGGAGGAGGAATTTCTCTCCTTAAGAAACGAACACATGGTCAGTTAGATTTACTAGTATATCTATATCATTTTATCCGCAGCATGGATTTTATTGAAGAGGCAGTCAATTTCTGAGAGTTTTTACAAAACACGCGATCCTTTTTTCTCTTACAGATGCTAAAAGAGAAATTTCAGAATCATCCTGAAGTTCTACATCTAAAGATTGAATTAAAAAGAGTTCAGAATGAGCTGGATGGATATAGAAACTTCTTTAATATGGGTGAAAGGGATGTACTGATTGAGGAAATACAAGACCTAAAACGCCAGTTGCAGTGTTTCATAGACTATTCGTTGGCATCAACATGTGGTCGAAGTCCATTGCTGCAGTTGACCCATTCAACTGAACATATGTCAGCTCCTCTCACCATGATTCCTGAAACAAAAGAAGAAAGTGCTGAACAAATCATGGAACAGGAGAGACGCTGCTGGACTGAAAAGGAGAGCAAGTGGATTTCTCTGTCTGAAGAGCTTCGAGCAGAACTCAAATCCAGTCGTGCGCTTACTGATAAATGCAAATCCGAACTTGAATCTGAGAAGAAATGCTCTGAGGAGCTAAAGGAGGCACTTCAAACAGCATTAGAGGTTCATACGCGAACTTTAGAACAATATGCTGAGCTGGAAGAGAGGCATATCGCTTTGCTTGGGAGGCATCGGAAGATGAGGGAGGGTATAACTGATATGAAGAATGCAGCAGCACGAGCTGGTGTGAAAGGTGCTGATAATAAACTCATTGAATCTCTTGCCGCTCAAATTGAAGCTCTTAGGGCAGAGAGAGAAAAGGAGAGGCGGTACTGGAGAAATGAAAACAAAGGTCTCCAGACTCAGCTAAGGGATACTGCTGAGGCTTTAGAGGCTGCTGGAGAACTACTTGTTCGTTTGAAGGAAGCAGAAGAGGCTGTCACTACAACACAGGTACATGTTATAATGGAGCACCACGAATTCTTGGAGGTTATATTTTTTGCAATTTAATAGGCTTTATCTGACACTTGTAATACAGGAAAATCTTTGCGAAAATGGATTCAAGTGATACTTTTAATACATGACAATCTTTCCAAAATTAGATTAAATTTCTTTTGAAGAGTTTCACTATGGGAATTTATACAGAAAATTTCCAAATTACTATGAAATCAGCAATTTTGGTCAACTAAACATTAGAAATATAAACTAAAAAGGAAACAAATCCTTTTCTCGGATGGAAAACGTGTTAAAACATCGACGCACTCAAGTTTATCGAAAAAAAAAGTGAAAAGTATTACTAAGGTATTGCTCTTAAGTATAAAAAATTCGCACTTAAACATATAGATGATTATTTTTTTGAAGTTAGTACGAGATTATTTCACATGACGAGACGAAACAACGCAACGAGTTTTCACGCGCTCGTTTTGAGTTTGCCATCTCCTGTGAACAACCTGAAAATCATAGACATCGTAGAAATTCATGATATTCGGGCTCATATCGTGACTTAACCCAAATATTAACTTACTTGTCAAAACATATCTCAAACAGACTTTTCAGTATAAATCTGCCCTTCCGATACGGCCTATTCATTTCACTTTTTCTTTATAACACCACACTCTTCCCTTCCTGCTAATAGTCCTTACGAAAGCTCACAAACTAAGTTCATGCTTCCGATACAAGTTTGACGCCTGCAACAACTACTGAAAACGATTAAATGGACATTTTCATGGCAAATGTCAAAATGGAAACATGAGGAAAGAAATGAATGTTTAGAATGGCGTTAAAGAGGGTTTCATACCTTTAAATTTCCTCCTGGAAAATCTTTGCGAAAATGGATTAAAGTGATACTTTTAATACATGACAATCTTTCTAAAATTGGCTTAAACTTCTTTCGAAGAGTTTTGCAATGTGAATTTATACAGAAAATTTCCTAATTACTGTGACATCAACAATTTTGGTCAACTAAACATTAGAAATATAAACTAAAAAAGAAACAATTCCTTATCTCCATGAAAAATGTGTTAAAACATTGACGCATTCAAGTTTACCAAAAAAAAAAGGGAAAACTATTAATGTTTCTTTAGTAGGTATTGCTCTCAAGTATAGAAAATTCACACTTAAACCTACAGTAAATTATTTTTTTTTGAAGTTAGCACGAGATTATTTTACTTGACGAGAAGAAGTAGCACAATGAGTTTTCACACGCTCGTTTCGAGTTCGTAGTCTCGTGTGAACAACCTGAAAATCGTAGACATCATAGAAATTCATGATATTCAGGCTCATATCGTGACTTAACCCAAATCTTAACTTGTCAAAACATATCTCAAACAAAATTTTCGGTATAAATCTGCCCTTCCGATACCGTTTATTCATTTCACTTTTTCTTTATAACACCACACTCTTCCCTCCCCCTCGCTGATTTTGTGCTAATAGCCCTTACGAAAGCTCACAAATCAAGTTCGATGATTCTGATACAAGTTTGACTCCTGCAACAGCTACTGAAAACGATTAAATGGACATTTTCATGGCAAATGCCAAAATGGAAACTTGAGGAAAGAAAGGAATGTTTAGAATGGCGTTAAAGAGGGTTTCATATCTTTAGATTTTCTCTCGGAACCCTGAATGACCACCTGAAGCACTCGGTGGGCTGGGCTTCCACTCTGTTCGCGACCTGGTACAGTAACCGAGTTGAGGAACTCTCGTGTGGAGAGGAATTAGGAGGAACTGAATTAAGGTTCAACATATAAGGGCAATTCCAATGGATCTCAGCCATCCAATCTATCCTATGGTTAAAAAAATGCATAGGAAGATCGGTTCGGAACAGTGCATATGCAGGAGATTAGAAGAGGATCAGGATTAATTAAGTTATTGATCATATACTTTTGAATTTTCTATCTCTCAATCCATTCATAATTTATGTATAGTGCTTTATATCAAATTGATTGTTTTAATGCGTAGAATTTTATAAAATAGTTTCGGTTGAAATTTTAGAGGTGTGAAATGTTGGATACTTTAAAATTTTGCGGAACTTTTACCTATTCTTAAATTTTGGGTGTTGTAGTTTAGAATGCAAATTTCTCACTGATCCATGGGGAAAGCAATTCCAAGGTATAAGAGGATTCTCCATTAAGTTTATAACATGTTGGGAATTTACCTAAAATTATATAGGTTTTCCTTATGATGGAGTATGAGAAGCTCTACCATCAACTCTGCAGCCAGATCTCACTTCCATGTTATAACAAGATTCTCCACTAAATCTGTAGCATGCTGTAGAAATTTACCTAAAACTATTTAGGTTTTGCCTTAAGATAGGGTATAAAAAGCTCTACCATTCATTTCACAGATGTTGTAGTAAATTATCTAGGTTTCTTCTTAAGATGGCTTGGGAAATTTGAGAACTTGAAAATCAGGTGGATTTTTGCTTGAATAGCTAAGTTCAAATTAACAATTGAAAAATGAGAGAGATAAATATAATGGTGCCTGGTATAAAAATAAAGTGAAATAGAACATTATTTAATTAATGTTTCTATTCATCTCTAAAGAATGTTATTTAATTAAAGTTTTCATTCAAGCTTTGTTTTGTCCCTTCTAGCATGGTAAATCGTTTTATTAGAAATCATGTTAATAATCTCTAAATGTTGGATGTTCACTCTACTTATCTTATAGTATAACTCATGGGTATACAACTTTGGAGTTTAGATATATCCTTACTAATTTTGTTAGCTCAAACTATAGCTTAAATGTCCTACATTTAGGTTTGTATGTGACAGATTGTATTCAAACACCATTGCTTCATTTTATTATTTCTCTTTGAAAAGATAAACACCCCATCATATATTTTAAAACTCTTCGACAAATGTTTTGTCTGGGTTGTTCTTTACGAGTCACAGTGCCGATTTTGTTATCCTTTGCTGATTGCTTCTTAAAATAGATCCTTTTTGAAAATTCCTCTGAGCTGAATCCCTTCTTGGGTTAACATCTGACGTGGATCTTTGAGCAAAATTAGGGCATTTTCTCCTTTGATGTCCGGGTTGTTTTCAAAGTAACAGACCTTCAAACCAAATAATCATTCATCACGATGTTGCTTTCCACACTTTAACATAGAGTTGTGCAGTGCTGCTGCCAGCATGACTAATAACTCCACCAGTGTAGTATTTTATCTTCTTCTCATTAGACTCTCCTCCTGAATGAACTGTTGGTGCCACTTCTTCTTAACGCTTCTTCTTGTGCAAATCTCTACGCTTCCGAGTCTGTTGGAGATCAATCTCCACCCACCTAACCCTCTCCACCAACACTGAATAGTTTTCAATCTCAAGTGCAGTACTGATTGCTTGATTGAATCTTTCAATCCAAAAAGAAATCTATGACATTTCTCTTGTGCATTCAGAACGAGCTATGGTGCATATCTTGATAGCACAGTGAACTTCACTTCGTGCTACATAATCGATCGATCTTTTTGCACCAATTTTTTGAATTTATCTTGCATCTGTCTCCTAGCCGATTGTTGTACAAACCAACCTATGAAGTTTCTCACAAATCGCCCATTGCACCAATTAGCTGGTTCTACCTCCAAACTTCTCTTGTATTTTACGTTCCCACCATTTTTCAACTTCACCTTTAAATGCAAATGTGGCAAGGGTAACTCCTCTTTATGGTTGACATGACCTCCTCTTTATGGTGGACATGACAACCCATCAATATTCCTCTCCTCTTAATAGCCGGTTTTCAGCTTTCTCCGTGCTTCATGCTCCAGAAAACAAAGGTAGTCTCATGAGCTTCAAGTTCTTATTCATTGATGCACCTCCACTATTACTAGCTTGAGATTGAGAAGTCTTAATCCGCTGAGTCATAACATTCATCATATCAGAAAATGCACCAGCACTGGCTGTGACATTCTAAGGACATTAAATTTGACATTATCATCTCTGACCTCTTCCTGATGATTATTCATAATTCAAAAATAACAACAATATACTTTATTTAAACTCAATTAAAATTTTAATTTATATTATTTATAATTTAGTCCAATCATTCTTTTAGTTCATTCATTTTAATATAAATCTGATGCTCTGATACCACTTTTGTCACGATCTGGTCCAGGCCTTGAAGTTAACAAAACGGGAATGAACGGTCAGTTAGTGGAAATCAACTCTTTATTACTATATTTCTATTACTAATAGTTTAATATTCAAATATTTTTGAAAGAGCCACAAAAAAATCAATTAAATTAACAAGTAGAAGTTTGTATATTTTGGATTGTTATTCTCGCCTCCTATACATATTTGATCCTCTTTTATTTATCTTGTTCAAATGTTTAAAACCTAAACAATATTAAAGTAACATAATGAGTTATAAGACGTAACCCAAGAGTAATCACATTTCTAAACTATAGTAATCCAAGAAAAACAAATCAATATGCAAGTTGATCTTTCATATCACTATAAAAAACTTATAATATGCTAGTCTAATATTTTTATAAGAAATATTCTATATACTAAAACATGTGTCAATGAGATTTTCTAAAAAAAATATTTAAATTTTCTATATGTATTTACTTTAACTTGCCTTTACCTTATACTTTTTACATACATATATCTCTTTGAGGATCTACATCAACAAAACCTAACACAACCTATATTAATCCGTTTGCGTAGTGGTTAGCAATCCAAATATCACAATTATCCATGGTGGAAAGCCCCTTACCTGCCCAACCTATATTATCTTGTCGGCATGGTGGTTAGCGATCTAAACTATAGCAATCCAAGAAAAACAAATCAATATGCACGTTGATTTTTCATATTACTATAAGAAATCTTATAATATGCTAGTCTTTAATATTTTTATAAGAAATCTTCTATATACTAGAGCATGTATCAATGAGATTTCTAAATAAAAATATTTAAATTTTCTATATGTATTTACTTTAACTTACTTTTACGTTATACTTTTTACATACATATCTCTCTTTGAGGATTTCAATCAACAAAACCTAACACAACCGATATTAATCTGTCTGCGCAGCGGTTAGCAATCTAAATATCACAATTGTCCATGGTGGAAAGTCCCTTACCTGCCCCAACCTTTATTATCTCGTCGGCACAGTGATTAGCGATCTAAAGATCACAATTGTTAGGGGAGTAACATTTTATCTACTCGCTTTTGGCCGATATTCTCTCGTCGGCACAACGGTTAATAATTTAAAAATCATAATTTTTTGAAGTGGTAGAAAAACTATGCGCGCGGGTATACTGGCGTCCTTTGGCTGTATCATTGGGGAGTGAATTCTTTCTCTGAACATGCACATATAAGCATTTATATATAAGCTAATTCATAACATGCATTGTTTCAAGATATCTTCATTAATGTACTAACATGCATATTTACTTTATCGTGTAATTAATCATCATATATATCATGCAAATCTCTCATGTCAATTTTATCTTTTATCTCATTCATATTTTTCCTATCATGTCTATCTTTCATGCATACCTTGTATATCTCTTATGTTATGCATGTCCTCCCTATCTGACAATATCAGGAATGTAACTAAGTTAGAATATTGTCGGCCCTTAAAAATTGGGAAATTGTCGGTCACCAGAATGTATATCCCGACACCTGGTTTAATTTAATATGTACATGTATAATTTGGGAAAAATATTATTTTAAAATTTGAAAAGACAGAATCGAACCGACATCATATCATCAGTAGTTTAAATAAACGAGTCTAATACCACAAACAATGCATCTATCCCGATAGGTAGACACACTACTTACTGGTAAGACTCGATTTAAATAAATTAAAGAATTTATGAAATCTGTTTATGTCTGCGAAAAATCATTTTTTATGTTGAACGACAAGTTTTCTTATTTAATACGAAAAAATTAATTAGGGTTTATTTGAAGTTGGGTGCTTAAAAATTTCCTATAGGGGCAAACCCCTATAGTTAATCTTAGACAGTACATCTTAGACAGCCGAGTTCATCTAAGACAACTATCGATAAAAATCAGGGGATACTGTCTTAAATAATTTCAAGGGGTAGAACTTTTCAAAAGATCGGACAAAGAGGTGTGAAAGTGAAATGACTCAAATTTGAGGCAAAATTGGGGATTTTGGTCTAAGTTGATTTTTTAGTGAAATTGAGGCTTGACCAAGGCCAATGAAGGTTCAATTTGAAATGGGGAAATGTTTTAAAGAGTTTATGGTGGAAAATTGGGACAATTGGGTAGATTTGAGGTTTCATCATTCTCGTTAACGGGCTCATCGGACTTAATTATGATTTGAGGATTAGTTTGAGAATGGAGATCGAAGTTAGATTGATCAAAGTAAGTTACGTTATCGTTAGAAACAATTAGAACGTAACCATAATTATAAGCATTATATTCATAATACCCCGATGGGACAAAAGATAATCATACATAGTCAGGAGTTTGAGGATTTTCTTCCCCGAATTTGAGACAACCAATTCAACAGAGGCAGCCCCTATCCTACTCCCCGAGCTATCGGTCTTCATGACATCGTTCTTCTCCTTCTCTGGTTGTGGCGATTTCTCTGGTGAAATCTCCATCTTGGGCTGGGCAGACTGTAGGCTCTGGACTGCTGTCTGCACTGAAGCGGTCTACATCTGATCCAATATCTTCTTGGATGACTTGCTCCAAATTGTGTTCTATCCATCTTTCTTTGAATACAGATCTATCAGAGTGATTGACTCGGCTGAAATCATATTTACAGAATCTCTGTCAGAGTTTTTTAAATATTCCTTCGGGATGGTTATATTTTCTTTTTTAAAGTTCCACTCGAGCCAATCATTGAAAAATGAAGCAGCCCTCTATTGTATGTCTCAGCATCCTGTGGTAGAGGCTGAAATTGGGATAGTCTTTCATGTCAGCTTCTTCTGGCTCTTTAGTTCTAGCAATCTAAACTCGGGCTTTTTCATTAAGTTTCTGAACATTTTTGGCACAGCCTTATCTTTGAAAGAATATACTCTCTTCTTTCGTTCTGAAAGAGTCAAACCCCATCTACTCTTTGCTCGGTGCGGTCCTCCTTGGTATGACTGTTGACTAGACTGGCAATACTGTTGTGTTTGCTGCTGAGCATGCTGTGATGATGACTGAGAACTCTGATGAGAATGTTCTGCCTGAATATTTCTTAGTTGCTTTCCTTTATCAACTGTTGCCACCGTTCCAGACTTCTTCTCGAATACTTTAGTTGTCTTGGACTTTTTTGACTTTTCTTGGGAGTCCATATGCTTAATTTCTTCTTGTAGACTGCTGGCTTTGCTTAATAGTTTCTCAAAGGATTTGATGGTGAGTCCCTTAAGCATGAAAACTACTGGCCCATGGATGCTTTTGAGTAGAATCTCAATTGCGTGTTGTTACTGTAGTTGAGGTTCACATTTCATGCTTAGGTTTCTCCACCTCAAGATATAGTTCATCAATGTTTCTTTGGGCTTTTGCCTTTCTACCACGAGTTCTTCAATAGAAACAAGAAGTTCTGCTCCAACAAATCTCTTCGGGAACAACTGTTTTAGCTCGACGAATGTCTTACTGATCCGTCGGGTAGCTCTACTTACCAATCAAATGTTATCTCTGATAGGCTGCTGACAAACTGACGGAAGAGTAAGGCTTCATTACCTCCGGTGTTGCCACAACTGACTCGAAAATGTGCTACATAATGTCTTGGATTTTCGGTTCCGTCGAATGTTTTAAAGTTTGGTGACACAAAACCCTTTGAGTAGGGTACGACATCGAACTCATCCAGGTAATATCTACCCTTTGAAATCAATGCATTTGTCTTAGGCCTCCCGAACTTGTTGTTCGACTAACTGCTTAATATCTTTTTCCGGTATTACACTTAGTGGGGAATCCTTCTTTTGCTGATCATTTCTGTTAGCAGAGGCAACTTCTCTCCTTTCATTGGTGATGTGAACTATCTCTGGCTGGTTGACTTCTGGAGAAGCTAACTGCTATGACTGAGATTGTCCATGAATTGTAGTCATGGCGGCCATGGTTGTGGCCTTCTCTTCCATTCTCTTCTCCATCTGACTAATTTGCTCATCTCTTAGTAGAGCAGCCCTGCGTAAGTCATTTACAGCGTTCCCTTCAACAAGAGGTTAGGCATCGCGCGCAGATGTAGCAGCTCTAGTCTCAATGGCATGAATATCTATAGTCTTCATCAAGATAATTGTTAAAATCAAAATCTTCATTATCATCAAGGGTCACTCTATGCTCTTTGGCCAACTTAGAAATCCCAGCCCTTCAATTATCGCTTCTTGGACCATCTTAAGATTTGGAGGACTTTTCTGAACAACTTCCACTTGTGCATCAAACTCGGTAGCAATAATTGCACCGATGTCTGATACTTCGGACCTTTGCTTCATTCCACGTTCTCGCCCTGCGGGCTCATTGAACCGTATTGGTACGACGACCTTGGGTACCCATACATTCTTTTTGACGGTGATGTCTTGAGACAGGGTGTCTACAGAGGAATCGATGTGTCGGAGAGAGACATGTTCCCCATGGTGCAGACCAAATACAGTACCGGGTGACTTCTTTATTTTCTCCTTCTTTGGGGCACTCTTACGAGCAATAACTGGTGGTATTTTCGAACCCAGACGTGACTTGACCGGTCGACGTCCTGCAGACCTTGGAGGAGCAGTGGTGACAAAATTAGTGGTAGTGACAGTAGTATTAACTCGACTTCTTAGGCGGAATCTAACATGAATACGAGCTGACACAACTTCAGTTGATCTTTGAGACTGTCGGGCAGCTCTGATATCTTTCAAGATCGCCTTCATTCGAGGGGACATCGCGCATCCTACTCGCTTAAGCAGTTCAACAACTGAACATCATTCTTTAACGACCAACCTCTGGAACACTGTACGGACCTTGTTGATAGGAGTGGGCTTCTTCTTCTCCTCATCACGATCATGAAACAACAGTAAGGTAGCAGCAATCTTCTGAATACTTTATACTTTCATAACCCATTAGTATCCATTAATGGGTGGAACCTACTCCTTCGCAGAAGCGGAGAGGTCATACTCCTTTGCAGAAGTGGAGAAGTCTCAAGCAATCCAAGTTCAACAGATACCTTTTCAAGAATTTGGGCTTTAGTAGCCTTCCGAATCTTTCGACTGTGATTTCTTCTTTGAGATTTGGTTAACGGCACGAACTTCGAACTTGATCCGATTTCAAACATCGACGACGAGATTGTAAATCCTCTAGCTGTATCTTCAACAATTATACATAATCTCCTTTCTTTTAGCAGAAAAGGGGACAATAAACTTAACAGGTGTCGGGGGAGCAACGATTTTTACCTTCTTGCAAGAAGGGAAATCTTGAGGACAGTTCAGGTTGAATTCTGCAGATGACACCTGTACTTTTAGAGTAGCAACTTTCATTATGACAAACGGGGCTTTTCCAACCACGACTTTGAGTTCATCGAACCAGCTCCAAATTTGATGGTGGGAGCGACATTGCGAGCACTGCGGCTAGTTGGCAGGTTGTAGGAGAAACTGAGCGTCGGGAATGCCATTGCAACAGCTTAAAAAAGAAAGCTCCGGGGTTAGTTATTTGACCAATACCTTGTAATTTTAGTGTAAACACTAAAAATTAACAAAAGCCCATCTATAGACTGGACAAGTCTTTATTTAATTCTTTAGTTTATGAAGACTTTAAAATTTAGTAAAGTAAATTAAAAGTAGGGGAATTTAAATAATTAAAAGGTTAAAGTTAACCAAACACACAACAATTTGATTTAATTTGCAAAGTAGCAAACCAACCCGAAAAGACACGAGGAGAAGAGTAAATTTTAAACTTAGTGCGGGACTAAATTCACAACGTAGAACACCAAGACAGAATTAGTCCACCAACACACCTATTGGGGGTCCGACCCCACACAAAGACAAGTTTTAAATAACTTCTGAACCTTTCTGTTCAAAGGTGATTGAACAGACAGTCCTGAAGTCCGAAAGAGTTGGTCGTACTCACCTAAGAAAGAAATGGGTGAAGCATGTCAATGAAAGAAGGGTAATCTGGTTCGTAAGAGTTCATAAGGGACATGGACACATTACCGAGGCAGAACTAGTCCACCAACACACTTATTGGGGGTTCGATCCCACACAAAGACAAAAGTCCTAATGAACTTCTGAACCATTCTATTCAAAGGTGATTAAACATACAGTCCTGAAGTCTGAAAAAGTTGATCGTACTCATCCAAGAAAGAAATGGGTGAAACATGTCAAATGAAGAAGAGTAATATGAACCATAAGAGACATAGACACATTACAGATGTATAAAAACAATATTCTCTGATTTAGATGGAGAGAAACTATTCCCCAGCGGAGTCGTCGGAAGCTGTCGACCGTTAAAAGTTGGAAAATTGTCGGTGGTCGGAATATTCCGACGCCCGATTTAATTCAATATGTATATATATAATTTAGGGAAAGTAATATTTTAAATTTTAAAAATACAGGACCCTACCGACTTCATATCCTCAGTAGTTTAAATAAATGAGTCTAATACCACAAGTAATGCATCTATCCCTAAGAGTAGACACACTACTTACTGGTTACTGGTAAGACTCGATTTAAATACACTAAAGAATTTATGAAATTTGTTTAAGTTGCGAAAACCATTTTTTATGTTGACTGCCGTTTTTTTTGCCATAAGTTCTTCTATTTAATACGAAAAAATTAAATAAGATTTATTTTAAGTTGGGTTCTTAAAAGTTTCCTATAAGGGCAAACAACTATAGTTAATTGCATCTTAGACAGCTGAGGTCATCTAAGAAAATTCTTGATAAAAATTAGATGATATTGTTTTCAAGAATTTCAAGGGGTAGGACTTTTCAAAAGATCGGGCAAACAGGTGTGAAAGGGGAATGACTCAAATTTGGGGCAAAATTGGGGATTTTGGTACAAGTTGATTTTTGCGTGAAATTGAGGCTTGACCAAGACCAATTGAAGGTTCAATTTGATATGGGGAAATATTGTAAAGAGTTTGTGATGGAAAATTGAGGCAATATGATAGATTTAGGGGTTCAATTGAGCGAGATTTTGATTTTGGATCAAATTAGGGCTTTTTGATTTGGGTTGAAATTAGAGTCAAATGTGGGTCAATTGGTCTTGGATGTGGTTTCAATCAAGTTTGGACATGATGAATTTGAGTTTAGAATTGAAATTGGGGAAGATTGAAATTAGGAGATATTATTTTCAAGAATTTCAAGGGGTAGGACTTTTCAAAATATCAGATAATGATGTGTGAAAGGGGAATGACTCAAATTTGGGGCAAAATTGGAGATTTTGGTCCAAGTTGATTTTTGAGTGAAATTGAGGCTTGACCAAGGCCAATTGAAGGTTCAATTTGATATGTGGAAATATTGTGAAGAGTTTATGATAGAAAATTCGGGCAATTAGATAGATTTGGGGGTTCAATTGAGCGAGATTTTGATTTTGGATCAAATTAGGGCTTTTTGATTTGGGTTGAAATTAATCAAATGTGTGTCAATTGGTCTTGGATTTGGTTTCAATCAAGCCTGGACATGATGAATTTGAGTTTAGAATTGAAATTGGCGAATATTGTTTTCAAGAATTTCAAGGGGTACGACTTTTTAAAAGATCAGACAAAGAGGTGTGAAAGGGGAATGACTCAAATTTGGGGCAAAATTAGGGATTTTGGTCCAAGTTGATTTTCAAGTGAAATTGAGTCTTGACTAAGGCCAATTGAAGGTTCAATTTGATATGAGGAATATTGTAAAGAGTTTATGATGGAAAATTGGGGAAATTAGATAGATTTGGGGGTTCTATTGAGCGAGATTTTGATTTTGGATCAAATTAGGGCTTTTTGATTTGGGTTGGATTCAATTGTGGGTCAATTGGTCTTGGATTTGGTTTCAATCAAGCCTGGACATGATGAATTTGAGTTTAGAATCGAAATTTAGGAAGATTGAGATCAAATTGGTGGACATTGGGGGTGAATTGGGGTAATTGGGTCTTTTAAAGGTAATTTGCGGCTTTTGGTCAAAATTGGTCAAATTGAGCTCAATGGAGTGATTCAAATTGATTTTGGGGACATTTAAAATGATTTTGAAGATTTTTGGACAATTTGGGTCACCAAGGGTATTTTGATAATTTTAGCAAAATAAAGGGTATTTTGGTAATTTTGAAAATTGTGGAATGTTTTGGGCAATTTGGGTCGTTTCAAATGGTTTGAGATGATTTTTGAACAAATTTGAGTATTTTGGGTAATTTTGAGAATTTTGGCCAATTGTGGAGTTTCAAGGGTAGTTTGGTAATTTTGTAAGTTGGGTATTTTGTTAAAATTGGGGTGTCAATCACCCTACTTGAGCCATGGACCAATATAATTCCCTACTTTGGGTCCTCCATGTACTGGTCCTAGCTAAACCCTAGCTTAGGGCTAAGGGGTCTAGGAGATCATCTACATGAGTCTCTTAAAAGGTTAATGTGTCAAAGTTAAGCATGTTTGAGTTTAAGGTAGTGGATGGAAGTGCAATGTGCAAGTGTGTGTGTGAGACCAACCAAAACCACACCACCAGAGGGTTAACCCTAAGGCCAAGTAGTCTTATGGGGACTCTCCTTGAGCTCCCCCATATCCATCTACTAAGTGCTAGAGGTTAGGACCAATATGTGAAACTTCAAGTTGAGCAAAAAAGAGTATAAAATTTTTAATGGTGAGAGATCTTTTTTTAGTTCTCTAGGAATAGTTAACATGAAAGTCCTATGGTTAGATCCTAGGTTATTAATGAGGAAAGACTAGACCTCAACCAAAAGTGAGGTTAACGAATGGACCCCAATAGGTGTGGTGTGCCGGGCAAGCACACTGCACGTATTTGCGTTGGCCGAAGAGATCAACAAGACCAACACAGACGTCTAAGCCAACATACTTAAAATAAAACGTACAATTGGTGACAGTTGTTTCCGCTGCGGAATTAACAAATGAATATTCGATCGAAACTGAGGATTCAAAACTCTCACTGGGGATTAGAAAGAAAGGAATTCCGAAAACGACCATCAAGAAAAGAAAATGAAGGTGACGGTAAAGATTCAATTTCAATTTGATGTTAGAAAACTTCAATTTTGATTTCAAAATTCAACAATTTCAGAGAGTCGGAATCAAAATTTGGGTATTCACCCTGAAATGAGAATTGAAATTTGGGTATCAATCCAGGAATAAGAATCAAAAGCCATACTCCATTTAAGGTGATCTTAAAATCGATTTCAAAAGATGAAAATATGATGTCATACCCCATATAAGGTGGCTTTATATCTATCTCAAAAAAATTGGGTAGAGAATTAAATGTCATACCCCATTTAAGGTAGTCTTAAAAACGATTTAAGAAGATGATAATAGGATGTCATATCCCATTTAAGGTGGTCTTATACCTACCTCGAAGAAAATTAGGTAGAGAATCAGATGTTATACCCCATTTAAGGTGGTTTTAAAACCGAAATCAAAGATGAGAATATGATGTCATACCCCATTTAAGGTGGTCTTATACCTATCTTGAAGAAATTTGGGTGGAGAGTCGGATGACATACTCCATTAAGGTGGTCTTAAAACCGATCTCAAAAGATGAGAATAGGATGTCATACTACATTTAAGGTGGTCTTATACCTATCTCGAGGAAAATTATGTAGAGAATCATATATCATACTCCATTAAGGTGGTCTTAAAACTGATCTCAAAAGATGAGAATAGGATGTCATACCCTATTTAAGGTGGTCTTATACCTACCTCGAAAAAAAATGGGTAGAGAATCAGATGTCATACTCCATTAAGGTGGTCTTAAAATCGATCTCGAAAGATGAAAATAGGATGCCATACCCCATTCTAGAGAGATCCCCCCATTCGACGCTATCCAGAGGTAATTTTGCGTAGTAAGTTGGTGGGAAATAGTAAAGCAAGGTTAGGGAGGGTTAATTAACTTTAATCAGATTTATAACTTCCGATTTTTATATCTTCTAATCTATTTATAATTTTTATGTAATATTATATATTGAATTAAGTTTAATCAAACTTATAACTTTTCATTTTTATAAAACTAATTCAGTTGAAATCTAAGGGATGCAAAATTTGGGTTACATTTTAAAGTTTCCAATATTTTTATCCGATTTCTCAAAACTAATTATTACCAGTTAGATGCCCAAAACTTCCCACAATGCCTTCAAACTCCTTCTTGCTCTCCCTTTCCTGCTCTAATTGCAACCCTAGCATTATCTCCAATATCTCACCGCTTTTACCCATCTCACATGACACCTAGGCTCCTGCAACTTTCTCTCTTGTTCTCTCCCCTTCACTCTTAATCTCTTTCTCTCATTTCTCAATTTCGTGCCCCATAACCCATTTCGATCACCGTGTCACTTCGCCACTTCAGCCAGCCTGCATGTGCTCTGACTATTGCGCTAAACTTCGTAGTAATTGGTATGAGAATACTGTATGGAAAAACTAATTTAAAAATCAAGTTTAATTTATCTCGAGAAACATTCAAAAAAGGTGATAAGTTAAAATTAAAGTCTAATATTAATTCATTAAGTTATGCAGTTTTTCGCTAACCATTGTGATCCTCATTTTTGTAACATTGGAGATGACAAGACTTCAATTATTTTTAACAAAACCCGATCCTCTGCTAGCAAACGAGCAGAGTTGATAAGGTCCAAAATAACAAAATGGGGATGACTTCCCTGATGATGATGTTGATAGAAAATTTCAACCGGAGAGAATAATTTAACCCAATGTTACTAAATTCTCCTAAAAATTGGTTAATTTTTAAAAATTCAAAAAACAAAAAGGAAAAGTAATTCAATAACTATAACAAAGGGTAAAATTCATCAACCCTTCACACTAGTTGGTCGAGAGTGACACTAGGTTGTTGAGAGTGATAAATTTAAAATTAAATTAAGCTCACAAATAGTCAGTCATGTTGAGTGAACTCCTATATTCACTTCAAATAATCTCATATCTATAAAGACGTGACCTGTGTCCTCTGTCTTCTGTCCGAATGATTTCAACAACTCTACTATAAAATAGTTACAATTAGAGCCCTATGAATGGGTGGTTTGGTCAGTAGTTTCCACCAAGTGATTTGACTAGTAGGCTCCACTGTAAAATAGTCACGGCTGTAGCCCATATGTTTCTCATTGACTCTACTTATTGAGTTGTGAAATATAGAACACTCGATAGATCACAAAGCTTTTGTTAGCTAAAATTAATTTAATATTGTCCCCTTAGACAAATACTCTCTTCAGGTCTTGAAGATTCTCTCAGAGGAATCAAGGATTCTACTGTCATGTTGGGTTGAATACCTCTGATTTAGTAGATCAGGAACCATGGCTATCTAGGATGGCAAAACCATGATATCTTGATCAGGTGTGTCACCAATTTCCTTCCACCATTTGATCTAAAACTAATCAGTGACAAACTTAATCACTTTAAAACTTAGTTTTTATACACTAGGATTAAATACTTAGCGCTTTAATGACTAGTCTTAATAGAAAGTGTTCTCCCGTTATCAACAGTGATTAACTATAGGGGATTATGCCTATAGGAAATCACAGTTTAAATGAAAAAGTCATTGCACAATGAGGCCGAAAACATGCAACAATGTTTTATCTAAAATTTAATCTGCTTTCAAAAAATTTAACCCGACAACTTCAAACCTGTGTGTTTCGAATTTTCAGAACCCAAATTTCTCATTCGCTGAGTAAACTAATATTTGAAATTATTGAAATCTAGCAATTGATTCATCATAATTATTTTCATTAACCCTAAATTTTAATCCTTCTAATTATAATTAATGCGCTCTTAGCTTTTATAGAAGACATGTTTTATTTATTTATTATTTGACCTGATTAGTTTTATACCATCCAAGACATAATTATAATCACTATAAACTATATGATGGTTTTAAAATAAGAATACTGTAAGAATAATTATATGTATATGTATGTATGTTATATATGTATATATATATATGTATGTATGTATGTGTTGCGTATTTAATTAGTTGGTTGGTCATTTGCTTGTCACTTGTAAGTTCTATTTGGTTTGGGGTTAAATTCCCCCCCGGTGGAGGGTGTGGTACTCGAATTGTTTGGCGCATCAGGGATGGCCGAGGCTCGTATAATAGTCTCTGACCATTCTTTTTAATTATATATATATATATATATATATTTAAATACATTTAAATATTCATTAATGCTAAAAATACTTGATTCAACTCTACCAACACATCTAAACTTTTAAGGAAATAAAATTCTAAATTAGATGTTACATTTAAATAAAGAAATTAAAGATGAAACTCTCTTTGAACACAATTTTGACTGCCCTAAAATTCAACAAAAGCTAACACTGAAGCACTTTGCTTGGCTCTGTGTGTTTGCCTGATTGAACACTCAATCACTCAATCGACGCAGTGCCTCACACGGATTCTCTAATCTAGTTTGGTTGCCCGCGTTCAACCGCTTCAGGCTTACACGACTTCATTCTTTTTGCTTGTCTATTCTGTTGCTCAACTTTGTTGTATCCTTAATTTCCCCTTCTCTTCTGCTCATTCGGGTCCCGTTACTTAGCTTTAATTTTAATTCCTTCACTTTCCTATTCGTCTAACTTCGACGTTCTCATGCTTGATTGCCAGCATAGTTCCTTTCGTACAGATTCGACACCCTTACCTCCTTCACTACTCTCCTACTTGGTCTCGAAATCAAGCCTGCTTAGGGAAGCACTTGCTCTTCTTGTTGGCCCCTTCTCTACTTATCACATGAGCCCACACGCTTTGTCTCCTCCTTCGAACGCTTGATTATAAGTTTCATCTTCTTCTCCTTCATCTCCCTCACTTCCCCTTAATTTATTCACCAAGGAGACAAAACAACTCAATACAACAATAAAATGGAGTGTTACAGATTAACTCAATACTCGTCTCTCATGAAGAGAAACCAACACGAGAAAAAAGGGACTGACCTGATCAACACCCTTAAAACATATCCAGCTTAGAGGTGTTTCAAGTGCCATTGATGCAGGCACATTGCATCCAACGCGTCAAACAAGAGAGTTATGAAGTAGAGTGCAGTGGTGATGACATAGAGTGTGAAGACCAAGACGACAAGGAGACTTTGTTCAACCGCTTAAGTCTTACACGACTTCATTCTTTTTGCTCGTCTATTTTGTCACTTAACTTTGCTGCATCCTTAATTTCCCCTTCTCTTCTGCTCATTCGCGACCCGTTACTCAGCTTCAATACTAGTTCCTTTGCGCTCCTCTTCGTATAACTTCGACGCTCTCGTGCTTGATTGCCAGTATAGTTATTATCGCACATAATCGACACCCTTACCTCCTTCATTGCTCTCCTACTCGGTCTCGAAATCAAGCCAGCTTCGGGGAACACTTGCTCATCTTGTTTGCCTCTCTCTACTTATCACATGAGCCCAAACGATTCGTCTCCTCCTTCAAACGTTTGATTATTAGTTTCATTTTCCTCTCATTTATCTCCCTCACTTCCCCATAATTTATTCATCAAGGAGATGAAACAACTGAATACAATAATAAAATGGAATGTTACAGATTAGAGGCTCAAGCACGTCTCTCATGAGGAGAAACCAACACAAGAGAAAAAAAAAAGGCTGACTTGATCAACACTCTTAGAACATATCCAGCTAGGAGGTGTTTCAAATGTCATTCATGCAGACACGTTCCATCCACATATCAAACAAGTGAGTGATTTTTTTTATGAAATAGAGTGCAGTGGTGGAGACAGAGTCTAAAGAACAAGAGGACAAGGAGATTGGGAAGGAGTACCAACTATTTGCAGATGACGGTTAGATGCTTTCGAGTTGACAAATTCTATAGAGCAAGCCTAAGAGAAACTAACAATGGTTTAAGCATAATACCTATGTGAAGGGGAATGTGTACAATCTCATTATAGATGAGATAGTTGCATAATACTTATGTGAAGGGGAATGTGTACACTAGTGATGAACATTTTAAGCATCACTACTCAGAAGCACTCCCACTCGTATTCATTTGATTGAAGAAAAAGAATGAGAGCAATGTTGACAAGAGATGTTTGATAGAATTTCAATTGAAGATTTGTTGCAAGACTAGGTGTGGTGTGATATCATGTATATGTGGGTGCTTGTTACATTTTTTTGGGCCAACCAAGATAGTATGATGAGTACACTTTATGATGGCCATAAAAATATCTGCTTGTTTATCAAAGCCGAGAAATATAGGAGGTATCATGTCTCGTGCTACATTTCTATAGATTAAGAAACGACTGACCTTGTTGATGTTAGAAGATAGTGTTACGGAGGAGACAAAACCTAAGGCAGTTATTGTCTCTTGTGATACATATCTACATATTGAGAAATAATTGGCCATGGTTATGTTAGAAGATAGTGATGCGGAGGAGACAAAACCTGAGGTAGTGCTAACACTATTGGTGGAGTTTTGGGATGTTTTGATTGATATAGATCTTATCAATGCTCCTCAAGCACCCAACCTACTGGATGTGACCAACAGAGTATGAGAAGTTATAAAAGCAAGTTGTGGATTTTGATGACTCTAGGGTTAGTCCGTAAGTACATGTGTTATTCTAGCTTTGATTATGCCAAAGAAATAAGTTTTTGGCATATATATATTGATGTTAGGGCAGTGAATAAGATTCAACATGATATAGATCTTATCCCATGATAAGTGCTCCCCAATCATCCAACTTACCGGATGTGACCAATAGAGTATGAGAAGCTATAAAAGCAAGTTAAGTATTTGATGACTCGGAGGTTAGTTCGTAAAAGTACTAGTCTGTGTGTTATTGTAGCTCTCCTTATGTTAAAGAAATAAGTTGATGGTGATGTTGTGAATAAAATCACTATCAAGTATCGATTTTCTATTCCGAGATTGAACATTTTGCTTGTTCAATAAAATGGAGCCACTGTCTTTTCTAAGAGTGACTTGTCGCAATGGTTATCATTGGATCAGGATGAGATTAGGAGATAATATATAAGATGTAAGGTGGATTGTGTGAATGGACGATCATGTCATTTTGTTTATTCAACAATCGAAGTACTTTTATGAGACTGATGAACCATGTTTTTGAATTTTCATTGAGAAATTCATGTTTGTATGCTTTGACGATATTTTGGTGTACAACCGTTTAGAGGAGGAGCATTTAACATATCCACAATATGTTTTTGGAGTTTTGTAGACAGAGCATCGTATGGTCACTTGAAAGGTTCACTTCCTTATATAACAGATGTGCCTCTTATGGTGCATTACTTTGGTTGTTGAGATTGACAAACCTAGTGAAGATTGAGGCTATTGTGACATGGCTCTTGCCACAATCATTTACTTAGGAGTTTTAATTTCGTGGTATGATTTTTTCTAAAGGAGATTTATTAGGATTTTTAGCTCAATTGCGACACTCTAGAGGAAGCTTCTCAAGCTACTTAGATTTGCTTGGTTAAATGATGCATAGATTAGTTTTGATGCTTTGAAGAAATAGGTACTCAAACTCTTGTTGTAGCATTATAGATTTTAACCAATTGTTTGAGGTGGAGTCTGATAGTGCTACAACCATTCCTTTATAGGTTCCTTTATCTAAGTGAAATTAGAGTTGTGATGAGTGATAAAGGACCCTATATTGTTTTCTTCAATGAAATTTGAATGATTCTAAGTGAATACTTTATCTACGATATTGGGTTTTTGTTATTGTGAGCCCTCAATGATTGGAGTAATATCTGCTAGCGAGCGAGTGTACTCTCTACATGGATCACATGACCCTGAGATTTTTGAACAGTCAGAGCAAGCTAAAGGTCTGATATGACTCGTGGTGGAATTCTTATAAGCATTTTATTTTGTTAAGGCAGAGAGTCAGAATAAATCACTACTTATTGATCACTACTATATAGTCCAAGGTAGTTGGTGTCGAAGGGTTTATATGCTGCTAATGATGATTTTTAGGATATCTGAAACCATTGTCTGGATAGACTGCACGAGCAATTTCATAGATTTGATAATATCTATCAATTCTTCCAGGATAGACTGCATTTCTTAGAGTTCATTCAAATAGAGCATTTACAGGAGTTTCACAATGCAGTCTAGGGTAGTTGGTTTTGATCACTTCGTCACTTATTGATCACTTCACCACTTATTGATCACTACTATACAATCTAAGGTAGGTTGAGAAGGGTTGAAGGGGTCGCCTAATCTTCCTAATGTGGTAATATCTGCCTAATCTTCTAGAAGGGACTGTGTATTTTTCAGAGTTTATTCACGGAGAGCATTTTATAGGAGTTTCACAATAGAGGGATGACAAGATATTTTGGTAGAGACAAAGCCGTTTCCTTAATGAAAGATAATTTTTATTGGCTTAGATTGGTATGAGGTGTGAAGAGATATATCAGACAATACAAATTATGTTGTTGGCATGACTTGAGGATAGAATACATGCCTTTACACCTCCTTTCTCATTTAATTTGCACCCTTCTTGGACGTGAGCATGGATGTGGTGGACTTACCTAGGACATAGTAGAGTAATGATTCTGTTATGATAAATGTAGGTTGTTACTCCAAGATCACACACTTTGTTTCTTTCCATAAGATAGCAGACGCACACACATTGTAGACCTATACTTTGGGGATATAATTTATCTTCATGGTACACATAAGATTATTGTTTCAAACGGGAACATGAAATTTCTTGGCTACTTTTGCAGGATTTTATGGGAGTAAGTGAGATATAAAGCTTCGTTTCAATTTAGTAGCACACCCTTAGACATTATAAATCACAAATTGGGACATCTCTTTAGAGGTTTTGTGGGAAAGAACATCTGGCGGTGGGATTCGTTTCTTCCTCAGGTAGAGTTTGCCAACAACCATTCCACTAGTCAGTTCGCAGACGACACCCCTTTTGAGATCATATAAGAGCGGAATTCTCACTTCATTGGAGTTAGTGTCAATGTTTCTAGCTCTTGAGTTTAGCATTCATGTAGAGCTTAGAGTAAGAGATATTAATACCCTACATGAACATTTAAGAAAGAAAACTTTTAAACAATAATATCAAGTATCAAAAGTAGATTAATAATTTTAGAAAAAAATATGAATTTCAAGTAAGGTGACTTGATATAGATCAGACTGAAAGACCGATTTATTGCAGCTGTATTAGGAAAAATAAATATAGTGCTGATGGCACATTCAAGATTGTTAAGGAGATTAATGACAATACTTATAAAATTGATCTAACAGGTGGCTACAATATTTTTGCACTTTTAATGCTGCTGATTTTTTATCATACTACGATTACTCGAGTATTTACAGAGAAAAAAAAGAGCCTTTTCTAATTGGAGAGTGATACAGAAATATGGGATCATGAATCCAACAATTCCAAATTTGAATTGGTAGTGGGATATCATGCTATTTTGATTTTTATGGGTCCTCAGGTATTAATATAAGTTTATTATGTGGAATTTTGTAGATAGGACTTCTGTTTTGTTTTTTTTTTATTTTAATATGATTACGTACAGAGCATCTGAAACATTGATATTTACAAATTAGGCACCTTGGTGATTTTTCGAAGTACTAAATCGATGCATTTACACGTGCCACTATCAAACAATTGAAAACTTGATAAAAATAAAAAATATGGGTTAGGGTTTTATCATGAATTTGGATGTTTAAGTGAATTTAAAAACTGGATGAAAGAGAGTGCGTGATTTGTAAATAGCGATGTTTAGGGTGCTTTGTATTTGATTGCCCATTTTTTATTTTATTGATTATATTCTCTGATTTTTGCTTTAAGAAGTGATGTATCCCCTTTCTTTTGCAAGTTAAGTATGTAAATTTAATGGAAATAGGCGGTGGATCTCTTTCGTCAACCGTGCCTCATAGGAGCCATCATTTTGTGGTTCTCTGAGTTTTTCTTGCTCGAATAACTACCAAATGTCTTCTATTCCCTTCCAAATATTGTCGATCTCACATACGCTTATTCCCTTGCTATTCTACAAC
Organism: Phalaenopsis equestris; assembly: GCF_001263595.1. NCBI lineage: Eukaryota > Viridiplantae > Streptophyta > Magnoliopsida > Asparagales > Orchidaceae > Phalaenopsis > Phalaenopsis equestris. The sequence goes on along the minus strand of NW_018164474.1, from coordinate 723,191 downwards.
TCCTCCCTGTGAGATCAACTTTCTGAACACTTTTTGGGAACCCTAGAATATTGTCAAGTATAGTTGTATAAAGTGATTCAATTAATTACTGATAATACGTTTTATGTGCAGAGTTGTAAGAGCACTGATTGTAGTTTAATACCCTCACATTTTTTGTATTTTTTATTTTACTCATGCATTAAATCTTACATTGCTATAAATGAGTTCATTATCGATACGGTAACTAGACAATTGACATTATTGGAGATGCCAACATTATAAAGACCATCATGAGTCACTCACTAAGATTATCAATTTTTAACGAGTTTGTGAAAGAAAACATTGACTATTGTAAAGAATTATTTTGCATCAATGACAATCATGTTTAGGCATTTCAAAATAATAAAAATATAGTTCACATATTATTGTGATTAGTGCTAAGTGAAATGTGTATCCTGAAGGTGATATAAAAAGATAAATTTTATGAAGGAAAAGAAATTTGTTGATGTATGGTGGGATAGAATAGAATATATTATTAGTTTATAGTGTATAAATCACATGTTGACAATTACTGACACAGAACACATGAATTTTGATGCAAGCATTTAAGTTTTGAATGATTTTAGAATAAACAAATTTTAAGACTATTTTTAAATAAACTGTAACACATTGAGATTTGTGCAAGCACCTTAAATTTTATGTAAATAAAAAAATTGAGCATTTTATATTTATGTCCACAAGTCACAATATTAAGTTTTAAAATGCATTAAAAACATGTAAGTACACTACACATTATCTAATCCCGTTTTGGAGATACATCAAAAATTGCACAAGCATATTTTGCAAAGGCAACATGATTCGTGCACACTATCAAATGTCAATAGTCTACACATGCTTTGACTAATGTGATATTTATTCAAACATATGGTTTGAAAATGCCACGTCGACAAGCATATTGAATGTCTTAATGTGCTATGACTTTGAGAAGTATATAAATTTATTGAAACATTTGTAATTATTTTTAAAATACATACTCTTTTTTCAAAATTAAATTTGACTGTCAAACTATACATGCTCTCGAGTGGGCTGCCTTATTCATAAGACAATTTTAATCTTATTTTATTTATTAGATTCTTTTTCTCATAAGGGCTAGAGTTGACTAGATCGAGTTTTATTCATCCAGTGGAATCTTTATAACTATTGGAATTGACGAGAATGACCAAGAAATTGAGTGTTCATTTTATAAGAAAGGATATCTTAAAAAATTATTTCAAAATAGCTTACTTTTACATACATGCATATTGTTGTCAATGATTCTCTAAAAAAACTCATTTTAAAATGAAAATTCTTAATATAATAACTATAAATTCAGTCACAAATTTTAATCTCTTAACTCGATCTTTATAGTTAAACTGGCATAGTTGACATAATCTAAATTAACGAAGGGATGTTAATAAAAACTCTTATGAGGATCATGTCGAAAGTGAATATCAACCAAATGGGGTAATTCTTAAAATAAAGACTCTGTTGAAAGTAAATTTTAATCAAAGGGGTTCACTCTCAAAATAAAATTCTTAAATTGCAAATACAAGCATTTCAAATGTATTATCTCATGATGGTCATGTTGGTAGAAAATTTCAATTGTTGGAGAACTTTATTATCAAAATACTTCTAAATTTTATTGTTTAGTACTTTGTGTTTGAATTCCTATATCATCTAAAAAACTTAATATTATAAAATCTAAAAAAAATGTTTAACAAAAATATACTGCATAGTGTTTAGAGCATAATTCTTCCAACAAAATTAAGATTACATTGTACTTACAAATGGCCGATGCTATATCATGTGAATAAAAGGTCACACTAAATGATTTTATGGTAGTAAAGATGTGGCTTATGTTCACTATTCTTGTGGTTTTACCGCTAAATGTCACAACTAAAAGTAGTTACAATTAGAAATCTGGTGGCTCAACTCAATATGATGATATTATATTATAATCACAGCTGTTGCCAGTATGTTCCTCAATGGCTCTATCCAAGTTATGTATTATGATACATTGGATAGCTCAAAAGGCCTTCTATTTGTTAAGATTAATTTAAAATTGACACATTCAATATCTATGTTTGCAAGCTATTTTTGGTTGTTCGAACCATGATTATTGATAATGGTCATTTGGTCAGATTGGGCCTACTATTTTTTTTATTAAGTTTGAGGTCATGATTAATCTACATGATAAAACTATGGGATTTTGTTCCGATTTGTTATTATATTTTCCATCAACCATTTAAAGCTAAGGGTGATAAATTTTTAAATCTAAAATCAATTATTGCTATTGTATGCCAAGCAATTAACACTTTAAGGAGTAGTGTTAATGAAATGTTTTTTTATTATTGAGTGAGATAATTAATCATAAATGTTTGAATTATGAGAATTCTCGTGTTAAATCTTAAAGTCTCACAAAATGAGGGAGAAATGTGTGGGCAGCGTCTTATTTGTAATCTAATATGCCTTTCAAAAATTTAGTCTTTTTTTTACTAAATTTGGGTTTATGATAAGGAGAAATGATAGAACTATGCAATTTTATTCTGATTTGTTATTATATTTTCCATCAGTGATTTAAAGCTAATGGTAGCAAATTTTTAAATCTAAAATCAATTATTGCTATTGTATGCTAAGTAATTAGCACTTTAACGAGTAGTCTTAATGAAAAGTTCTCTTACAAAATGAGTTATGAGAAGCCTCATGTCAGATCTAAAAACACTCACTAAATGAGGGTGAAATGTCTGGGTGGTGTCTTATTTGTAATCTAATATGCCTTTTAAAAATCTAGTCTGGAACCACACAAAAACTCTCGCAGGAGGTCGGTTTACGAATTTTCTAAGCAATGAGGTAGAGAGCCTCAATTTGATAGATTCCATGATTACTTCAGTCCTTTTATATGCACAAACCTTATGAGATTTCAATTTTATTTCTCGACTGCGATTGAAATCTCATTTAGACATCAAAGTTTAATTAAATATAGATTTTTTAGGTTTACGGTGCATATTTACTTGTCAGCACAACACAAAAATTCGAAACTTTGTGTTAAGATGTGTGGAGTTGAATTTCTTCTTTCTTTTGGACATGCTTGTTGTTAAATGCATTGGAAGTTCACAATTAAGCTTATCTAAGATTAATACCACTCGTTAAAGTGCTAATTACTTATCATACAATAGCAATAATTTAGTCTTTTTTTTTACTAAATTTGATTTTTTATTTTAAAGTTTGATAGCTGCTAAAATTAATATCATTTTCGCACTGTATGTAGCTTCATACATGCCACCTCACAATGCTCAATAAAAAATTAAGGAAATCTAAGTGTAGGATGCATCTCAGCTTATCTTTGTAGATAGTGTAAGGGTGTAAGGATCTCTCTCAGTTTAAGAGCAGGATGTTAGTGGTTAGTAGACAAACTCATTGATGGAGGACATAGTGCCAAGCATCAACAACAATTAGGTTATCCAAATTCAAATGTATTTGATTCTATAGTTTTCTATAGCATTGTTGGTTATTTAGCTTTGTGTAATCGTGGGCATAGGTGAAACTTATCCTACTTAAGTGATTTGTGATCTTATTATATATTAATTTTATTATTCATGCACTTGCCATAACTTTTGAACATGCATTATTTTGTTGTATGTAATACATTTAAGTCGTTTTTTGGTTTGTTGCAAAAGGACTGCACTGATTTTTTTTTCTTTTTGTTTGTGAAAGTCTTAGAAATTTGGGTGGTTGGTCGGATGAATTCCAAATGCATGTAAAATTACAATTACATTTTGAATTCATTTTCTAGTTCCTTTTTTTATGTATTTGGAATTCGTTGGATTCAAACAAATTCCAAATGCTTCATTTTGTGTAAGTACTTTCGTTGAAGCCAATAGCTTGTTCGTCAGTTGCCGCCCGCTATTACTAGCCATTGCAGCCCGCTATTACCAGCCATTGCCGCCCATCTCCGCAGTCCACCATCGCCCGCAGGCTGTCTGCGCCACTCTCGGCCACATATTTTTATATCGATTTCATTTTGTTCAAACCATACAAGAAAATGTGAAAATCTGCATTTATTTTACATATAGTCAAATAATTTCAAAGTATTCCAAATACAAGGCATTACTTTTACTCTGCATTAATATTTCAGCAAACCAAATAGCCCATAAGTTGATGTTTGTTGACAAGCATGAACAGCATACACCTGGAATCAGTGATATTGCTATAATTTCATCGTGTTTTGTCCAAAGAGGCTAGTAGCATATCTTTCTTTTATTCATTGCTGTAATTTGCATCTTGTTAGAAAACTATTTCAAAAGTTTAAATCTTGTTGATGCAATTTGTTTGTTTGGTGTTTATGTTTAAAACACTTTTTGAGGATTTATAAAAAATGGTTTCGGAAAATGTTCAATGTCATGTTCCTTTGTCTGTATTTGGATGTGTATTGCACGTCTAATGCATTTAGATTCTGTATTTTATTAAAATTTCATCAAGGAATTGATGTTAAATCAGTGCTAAAATAAAGTACATGCTCTTTATGAAGCAGTGAATGCATTAGTGTTTTTGGTTGATGAGCTACTTGCAAAATATGAGTGCCTGAAAAGGTGACTTTGGCTAAAATGACTAGGGGATGCTGAATAAACCTGATACAACAACCCATCAGATAGCCACTGCCAAAATACTATGGAATTACTGTTATTTTATTTTGGAATATGTTTGAAAGCCTACATACCCAGCTTTGACTTTTTTACATTGTATAGTTTATTATGAACTTAATATTTGTTTTTATACAGCACATTATAGAGGACTGTTGCATCTCGATTATTTGTGAATCCTATAGAATTACTGTTATTTTATTTTGGAATATGTTTAAAAGCCTACATTCCCAGCTTTAACTTTTTTACATTGTAGAGTTTGTTATGAACTTAATATTTGTTTTTAAACAGCTCATTTTAAACAGCCACTGCCAAAATCCTACGGAATTACTGTTATTTTATCTTGGAATAAGTTTAAAAGCCTACATTCCCAGCTTTAACTTTCTTACATTGTAGAGTTTATTATGAACTTAATATTTATTTTTATACAGCACATTATAGAGTACTGTTGCATCTCCATTATTGGTGAATCCTAGAATTACTCTTATTTTATTTTGGAATATGTTTGAAAGCCAACATTCCCAGCTTTAACTATTTACATTGTAGAGTTTGTTATGAACTTAATATTTCTTTTTAAACAGCTCATTATAGAGTAGCGTTGCATCTCGATTATTGGTTGAGATACTCCACATTATTGCTTGTTGTCGTTGCAGACAGAAACTCAATATCTAGTTTTAAAGGTTTTATTTATTTATTATTTTTATTGTTTTTTTTGGCTTTTGATATCATGCGCTAGCTTTTTTATTCAAGCATTTCTTCCCCTTCTCCAGGAACAAGTTTTAGCTGCGGAGCAGAGGACTGAGAAGGCCTATCAGGAGATTGCTGACCTGAAGAAAAATTATGAGACAGAAATTGCAACACTAAATCAATTGCTGGAATCGCGTTCTCTGAAAGAAGGGCCATTTGATAATTCCTCAGCAGAAACTGGGCTCTACTCATGGTTTTACAATTATGACCGCTGCAACATATAAAGATTAGCGATTTAATGGATGCATCCGGCATCATAACCAGCTCATCATTAATAGGTTCGGTTTACCTCTGCAGTGCTGCTTCGGGTTGCTGTTGATATCAATTTTATTTCTATTCATCCAATTGGATTCCTTTGGTTCTCATGTCGTACATATCATGAATATCATGAATAATACTTCATGACCTCTTTCGGCTCGATTTTCCTGATCCTAAATGTATAACCATTATGTTGCTCGACTAGAAAGGTTTATGGTTTACCTTTGTTTTACGGTACAAAACTTGTGAACGAATGACATAAAAGAAATAAGAGTATCAGTGTAAATTCGTTGTACTTCATAACTTACTTTGGAGACATGGCCCTGCAGATTAAAGGTACCCTGTAAGGCTGTAACACTGTTTATTCTTGGCTGTAAGGGAAACTATTTATTCTTAAAACAAATGCCTTCTAATTTCCTGGTTCCACACAACATAATCATTAACCTATTACTATCCAGTCTTCTCCTAAAGTTGGATCCACTCTGGTGATTTAATATATGCATTGTATTTATATCCAGAAGGTGATGCTCAGTGAGAGATTGCTTCCATCCACTTAAGCTGCCTCCATGCTTTTAATTTTTCACCTTTACTTTTTTATGCAGACAAAAACAAAATTGATTTTGTGAAATTAGAGTTTGGCCCCTACAGCCAAGCTTTTAGAAAGTATTATGATTGAGGGCTTGAGATCTTCTGGTATCGGAAGAAAGATTGCATGATTTGAAGAAGTTGCCACTGTAGCTTCGGTTGCTTTCGGATTAGAAGATATGCAGAGGGGGACCGTATTTCAAGTAAAAACAGGGACAGGCACTGTAACAGTTTTGGCTACAAAGGAAGAATCTACTGTCCTCTCGGTATGGGTGATATTTTAGCTTTGGTTAATTTCCGCAGGCTGTATCAACAGTCTTTGTTAATTTGAATATTACTGCTGTGCTTTTTTGATTAATAGGATTAGCAAGGCCCGTAAACATCAATGACACATTTATGAGTCCCTGGCTGCAAGATAAATGTTGATCTTTTGTGGGTCGATATAACATAAAAGGTTATTTTTTTATTTTTATTTTTTTTTGTTGGAGAAAGAAGGCTAATTATAATAATGATGGTAGGAATACGTTATATCGACCCACCATCTATCTTAAATTGCAACTATATGGAATTTGAGAATGATAATTAGTATTGAAGTGATAGCTTTCCTTAAGCAAAGGGAACTCTTGGTGGGATTTGAGAATGAACTCGATCGTTGGTTCTATCACCTCAGTGGCAGGCTTAGTGTGAGACAGATTACCAAGTACTACTTCGATTTAATTAAATCTAGAACCAAATTTGATCGGTGATCCTTGGTAACGAGAAGCCTTATCAATTGGCAAGTAGAGTCCTCCGATAAACGAAATGACTATCTTCGGGGCAACCATTGTCGATTCTGTAATTTTGAAGAAGTTTAAAATGTCATCCTAATTTGTCTTTCAGGACCCGACTCATTATGTAAATTGGGGATTTTGTTTATGTTTTAATTATAACAGGCATATGTTCTAGGAAAAGTTGTTTTTGATTATGTTTTGTTGAAAGGTTTAATGTCGAGTTATTTGTTTTTTAAACAATTTTGTCATTTTCGGATTTAGGATCTTAAGGTTCGCATTAAGAACAGTTCTATCATGTCAGTTATATCTTGCCCAAGATTAAAATGAGCAAAATATAAAAGGAGAATAATTAGCCTACAAGGCATATTACCCTAATTACGAGAAAAAAATTATTAATCGTAGATGTGGAGAGAAGATTTCCTCAGCAGAGTCACCAAACTCTTGGTGTTGCTAGTCGCGTATCGTCAGTCTTCATTTCGTCAATTGCTTGTTGCCGTTTTTGTTGTCAAGAAGTCTCCAATTTGTTTTTCGTTATGTTGCCATCTTCTCCAAATAATTCCCCAACTCAGATATACAAATGAACTAAGAGATGGGAAATCAGACGACTGGGCAAGCAAAAACGAGAAAAACCAAAAAAGATGCATAGAAAAGTCATCATAAAGTAAATTTTCAATTTGATAACTCCAAACCATAACTCCAGAGTGAGATCACTTCGATTTGCCTATAAGACATGACTATGAAAGAAAACACCTCAGGAAAGCAAACTATCAAAGAATTTAGGTTAATGTACCTATTTTAAGGTTCACATCCTCCTATAAGGATAAATCTCTATAATTAATTACATCTTAAGTAGTAAAGACTACTCAAGAAAAATTCTGATCGAGTTCTCATCAAGTTCAAGTGTCGTTGCTAAGGAGAGGAATGTCAAATCCATGTTCTAAAGATAATATATTCCTAAAGATTCTGAACTATCCTGGAGTCTTGTTTTATCATTGATGGTTCAGTTGAGGTTCATCATTTGCTCCGAGTTTTGAATATTCGTCTCTGCAAAACAGAATTATCAGACCCTCATAATATGAAAAGTAAATCTAGGGTAACGTTCACCTTTTGTCTTTAGCAGTCTTGCAAAATAATGTTAACAAAAATTATGTTTTTTGTTTGTTCGTTAAATTCTTAATTTTTAGACAACCCAATCAAGATGTCCATGGAGCCATCACCCCATGATCGTCGGGTACCCTAGTTTACTTAGTCTGAGAGGTGGTCAAACCTACTTTGACTAGATGATTCTTATCAGCAACCACAGATTGCATCATTTAAGAGATCTTCGTAGATTCGGGTATCTATGGATATTTGGGGTTCAAGTTTCATTTGGTGATTTTTGTTCATTAAGATTTCATTTAAAATTTAATGTCAGGGTTCAAGTTTCATTTGGTGATTTTTGTTCATTAGGATTTCATTTAAAATTTAATGTCTTTTTCAGATTTTAGGGGTTGAAAAATTTTAGGTTGCTTAAAACTTATTAGTCTAGCTCATCTTAAAACTCTAGAGATTGTCTGTTTGCCTTAGCTCCCCCAACTTAATAAGAAACCCTAGCAACCTCCCTATAAATCGTAAGAACCATTATGACCACAAAATTTACTCTAGGGGAGGGGTCTACCCAAATTGATCCCTGAACTCACCAGTGGCCTCTCTAAGCCTACCAAACCCCAAAAATTTGACCAAAACCTTAAAATGCCACTTTGGACCCAAATTTTGGCGGTAACATAAGATGATCAAAATTAATTCTAGTAAACCCTAATTTGGGCCAAATTTGATCAATTGACCATCTTACTCTAACCCAACCGAACCCATGGCCACCATGGTCAACTCAAGGCCACCATGGTCAACCCAGGACCATAATAGCGAATACCATGGTCCAACGGTCAATCTATGGTCCAATGCTCAATCTATGGTCCAACAGTCAATCTATGAACCAGATGGTCAACCCATGACCAAATAATCAACTTATGGACCATATGGTCAACCCATGTTCCAATGGTCAATCCAGAGTCATATGGTCAAGTTTTCATCTCTTAATTAATTAATGAATTAACTAATTAATAGAATGAATTTAAGACCCATTAGGCTTAGGTTTAAACCCTAAAATCCTAGCCTAAAGCTTAAAGTCCAAGGCTTTAACCCATTATCCAAGCCCATGGTTCAAGCCCATGATTCATCTTAAATGCTTCATCCATAACCTAAAACAACCTATCAGGTTACATGATGATTGCCCAATCCCCACCAATATTCCAAAAAAAAAAAAAAACCAAAATGAGAAAAAAAGAGAAGAGAGGACAAATGAAGTTATGTCTTCCTGGCCCTCCCTATACTTGGCATCTAAGTTCAATTAACTGAAGTTCCCTTCATACTTGGGTCTAGAAAAACTACTTCCAAGCCCAACAAATCCCACCTATGCTCTCCCCAATATATCCAAGCCATGAATTCCCTTTCTCTTCTCCATTGGAGCTCATATGTTCAAAACTTCTAAAGGTTGGCATTGCCACCTTAACTCCTCCCCATGCTTCTACAAACCTCTTTGAGGAGTCACAAGAGCTTTTTCAAGCCATATTTGGCCTCTTCCTCACCCTTCTATGACCATAAGAAGGGAAACCTGAGAGCCATGCAAGGAAAAAAAAGCTCTCCCAACATAAAAAATTTTCCCCTTGGTCTAGGCAATCGAAACCCCCCACTTCCAAGCCTTGACCATGGCCACAAACACCCTAATTTTCCAATCCAAATCCAACACAAATTTTGGGTGTGACATTAACCCTACAAAAACTCCAAACCAATTCTCCAAAAGCTTCCCTAAGCTTCAAGAAGACATTCCCAATAAAAATTGAGTCTCCCCGAGCCATCTAACCTAGCTTAAGACCAAACTGAGCCACCTTTTAGCCTAGCTCATAGCTAAAGTTGTTTTCACTTCAAATTGAGCCAAGGAAAAGCTTCGTGAGGTCCAAGTGATCATGTCTATCAAGGCTAATCAAATCCACACCTCTTGGGATAAGGCATGGATCAAAAACCCTAAATATTGCCTCGTGTTTGGACTTTTATGAAAGAAACCAATACACCATGCTTGGTTAACATATAGATATGTTCGTCTAGGTTAGATGAAGCATTAGAAACAAACTCTGTGGGATTTCATAGAAAATCAAAGGAGTTATTAACTTTTGATCATGAACAAATTTCAAGTTAATGTCCCGTGGGGATGATGACTGGATGCCGCCTATTTCTATGTATTGGAAATAGACGACAGTAATACCATCAAACCGTAAAGGGAAGAAGCATCAAATTGTAGACACCTTGGATGCTCACGTGGAAAGGCTCTCAATCAAATGACGTCACACAAGCCCTTGACGTCACCGAGGATGATAGAGATGTCGCGTTAGATAAAAAAATAATTCAGGATTTCTGAATTAATTAAATCCAAATCTCAATCAAATGACGTCACACAAGCCCTTGACGTCGCCGAGGATGATAGAGATGTCGCGTCAGATAAGTAAATAATTCAGGATTTCTAAATTAATTAAATCCAACAATTAAATGAAATCCTTAAAAATGCATAACTTTGTTTAAAAAAATTCTAAAAATAAAATAAAAATACCCCCGAACTCTGTGAACAGAGGAGAAAATATTAAAAATAAAATTGAAAATAAATGACTTAAATTTAATGTTTAATTAATTAAATACTCTATGAAGTATTTTAATTATTAAAAATTAAATACAAATCCTAAAATTATAAAATTTGGAGGGATTATTCCCCTAATTCTTGGAAACCTTCCTTGACTTTTCCAAAGTTAGGGGATACCCGTAAATGGAAAATGACCAATTGTCTAACAACTTTGTAATTATTTTAAAAAATAAATATTTTCAAAATAATTTAAACATCAATTCCATCAATTTAAACTACTCAAGATGCATTTTGTGAGGCAATTTCTTATGATGAGAAAGTTTGACAAAAATTACAGATATAATAAGCAAAATATCTTGTGTATTTTAATTAGAAGCATATCTAGGGTTGTAAATGGTTTGAGCGTTTGACAAGCTACTCATAAATCGGCTAAATAAGAGCTCATTTATGCTCTTTTGATTAACTAATTAAACTACTTTGAAATGTTTTTAAAATGCTTGGTAGTTAAATGAATAAGCTTGAACACCTCCTTATTCGATTTGTTTATGTTCCCAAACAATATCATTTAAAGCTCGCGAACAACCTTGTCAAGGAGCTCAGTAAATAGTTCTATTTAAGTTCATAAAGAAGATTGTTTTCATGCTTATGGAAAAAAATCATTTAAAGCTTAATTTAAGCTTTTGAATAAGCAATTAAAGCTTAATTTAATATTCATTTAGATTAAATTAAATTAGATTTTAATTTGTAGTACATAAAATAAGATAAAGACTTATTTATTTAGTTGTTCATTTAGTTTATGCATTTATATGCTTATTTTAGTTATTAATTTAATAGATCATTTGTTTAAAAGCACATTTATTTTTGTAATTCTGAAAAGTAATTCATTTATACGCTCGATAAATCTCATTTGACTAAAAAATATATAGTTGAACTATACTACTCATTGTTTTGTTTGATAAGTTGTTTATTTTGAAAATAGATAACACAATAGCACTAATTTTAGTTTGCTTAATAAAATTTATTTATAAAGAAATTAATACCTAATTACTCTGCTCAAGAATAACTCGATTATTGTCATATGAAACGAAGAAGAACTAAACTTTAACATGAACTAAGCTTCAGCATAAACACAAAGCCCAATTATAGCTCGAGCACAAATTTTATTAAGCAAAAGCTCGAACACATTCCCAAAAGCCTGATTTAAGCTCAAGCTTGACTTGAGCTCAAATTTTATAAGCTTGCTCAACTTGAACACAACCCAGCCAGACTCGGCTCAATTCGTCTGTAGCCCCTGGCATATCTAGAATCTTGTACATTAAAATAAGTAGAGATGAATCAGAGACATACAATATGAATTTCTATACAGATATCCCTATAGACCCCTATTTTTCTCATGGAATTAAATGAAATTTCTCAAAAATAAACCTACTCAAAAGCCCTATCCCAAGCAAAGGCAAAGCTTAGTCAGGGCAAAAATAAACCTTCATGCACGAATCTATAATTTTTCTATGTAAGAATTTTAATATGCGCGTAATACACAATAATTATTAGGCGTGCAAATAACACCTCCTTTTTTAAATACAACCACTAAAAATTCACGATCATTAAAAACTATTATTGTATTATATATGCTCAGAATATATATATAAATTTACTCTCAAAGTCAAATTGGGCAGAGTGATTGAAAAGAATAAAGTTATTTTATTTTATTTCTGCCTTTCTCAGAGTGGAAACAAACTGCCTCCCACTACATGAGCTAGGTTGATGTAGCTGAAAAACAATTATTTGGCTTAGGATTTTTTTTAAAAAATTATTTTTATTACTTCAATTGATATAACTATATAACTATATAGTTTTTTTTTTATTAAAAGAGCAACTCGTGGCCCTTTACGCGTTAATGATAATAGAGATAGTATAATTTTGAGAGAGAAGGAGAATCCCTACTAAAAAACAAAAAGATTCATTGAAACCTAAGGTTCCTCCGTCTGCATACAACACCACACAAATAAGGACGTAGAACAAGTTATCACTTCCAAATTTACATGTATCCCAAAAAGAT
>NW_018164474.1:708238-710347 GCF_001263595.1 Phalaenopsis equestris | reverse complement strand
AATGTGGTTAGTGTTTTTTTTTTGTATAGATTTGACCCAGGTTCGAATCGCACACTTTACATCTATTTTTCTTAATTTTAGTTTAACGAGCCAATTTCGAGCCGAACACGAGCCGAACACGAACAACACGAACATACTGTTCACGAGCCGATTTCGAACACGAGCTATTTCGAACGAGCCGAACACGAGCCAAGCCTGAGCTCGCTCAAGCTCGGCTCGTTTACAACCCTAGTTATGAAAGCTTTTGTTGCTTGGATAGTTCGTTTTTAGATGATTTACATACACATCACTCAATTCTTATGTATATAGATGTCTAATATCTTAACTTCAATTTTTTTCAAGCATGAAACCTTATTGATGCATGAATATATGTATTTCATATTTTAAAAGTTAAAATGATCCTAATTTTTATATCATATGAAAGATTTGGGTCGTATAAATGTATAACGCTGAATATAGCCATTAGATACGTAAAAAATATAAGAATTAGGGGGTATTTATGTAAATGCCCTCTTTTTGAAAGGATTTTGTTGCAAAGATGAATAATTAGCCTCAAGTTATTTTGTCTCACTTGAAAAAACCACATGAGTTTGGAAAAATAGATAATAGTGAGAGAGCTATGATTTTTAGATTTTTTTTATTGTTTTTCAACATAATTGCATTGATCATAGTATATACAAAACATATCATGTATTATTAAGAAAAAAGTTTACTTGTCATGAGCCAACAAGCAAAGCTTAAGCATCAAACAGAAGTTATTGGCTAAAAAAAGTAATAAAAAAGTTACTAGCTATTTTGTGAGTTGAACATGAGCTAATTTGGCTTAATTGTACTCTTAGCGCCGCGCCGAGAGATTATTGTGTGCGGACACTGCATGCATCTCTGCATGCGGTGTTCGATCCTGGCCGATAATTAGTCTAATTTGAAATCTATAGCCTCAGTTTCAACCAACAAAATCACTTCAAATTATTACCATAAAAAAAACAAAATAAATTAATATAATTAGCCTTTATAAAATTATTTATTGCATGAAAGATTCTCTTAGGATGTTCCAATTTTTAAATAATTTCATGCACCTCATTAATCTTTTTTATTCATGTATATATTTTTTAAAATATGAAGGATTGTTCTTGCAAACATATGAGAACTTTTAGCATATAAGTTGCATGCAATAATTGGGGGGTTTTTATGAGAATATGTAGCAAATATAAGTAACTAAATATTAAAAGTGGGAAAGAGCATGTTAGCGTCCACTCTTATTAGCAAAAAGGAAATGACCATTATTTTGTTTTATATCAAGTGAATTGAATACACTTTTAATCTTTATGAGCTTTAAAGTTAAATTATTTTTTCCCCTTTGGGCATTAATATTTAAGATCAATAATAACATACTTTAGTCTTGTGGCAGGGCAAAAGCTCCCAATCATGAAAACACCATCTATATCCATAACCTTTTTTTTTTTCAAATCAATATTTTATTTATTTAAAAAGTGACATGAAGATAAGTAGCATATATGAAAGCAACACATACAATAAAAAAAATCACTAATACAAAAAACTTAAAATAGGATAATAATATCACACAGTCAGAATAAAGAGAGAATCAACCTTATCCTCCACATATGAATTATAATATCGATCATATTATTAAGCACCTAACTTATTAAACAATGATCAAGTCAGCTTGAAGTTATAATTTTTAATAGTTTTCTTCTTCAAATGTCACTTCTTTCTAACAACAACAAGACCATCGTAAATCAAGAAAAAAATTAGATATTTGGCAAATGTTTTTTATGATTATTCAATTTCATGTCTAAGATAATTCTTGATGGATTCACCTCAAAATAATATAATAGGTATAGAGAAAAGACAATGTACTAAATTTTAATTTGTAAGGCATTAATATTAGAAATAAATATTATGAACCACAAAGTAACAATAACAAAAAATAAGCTTATATGGAAATTTCATATAAACACACACACACAATAACAAAAAATAAGCTTATATGGAAATTTCATATAAACACACACACACAATAACAAAAAATAAGCTTATATGGAAATTTCATATAAACACACACACACACACACACACACACACACACAG
>NW_018164474.1:695925-708089 GCF_001263595.1 Phalaenopsis equestris | reverse complement strand
TATATATATATATATACATATATTGTTTGTCTTCAAACATGCTTATGTCCAAAACCACATCACGATTAAATTATTCACAGAGTATTGCAATACATATAGAGTTTGTCATCACATAATTTGAATAAAATAAAATGATCAATTCTTTTAAGTTAATAAGAACAAAATCTATAGTTATGCAATAACTGACTTCTCATTCTCCTGCTTCTCTTTGCTAAAAATAATTGGTCCATCTTGTTGGGAGGATATTTTCACTTCCCATAAGTTATAGAAAAGCATAAATATGAGAGATCCGAGACAAGAAAATTGAATATAAGCACAAAAATAAGAAATTCTATAAAATAACTTAAAGCCTTAACGTGGAAAAACCCAGGAATGGTAAAAAACCTTGAAGCAACACTAGACCAAAGAATTCACTATGAAATGAGGAGAAATGTACATATTACACCATACTCAAATGCTCGCTACAACCCCGAAACTCATGAATGCTCCTCCTCTCTCAGTCACACGATATAAATTGTAGAAATTCACTCATAACTTGCATGCACCGCTTCACGCTACTTCCTTGTGCACTGTTGAGAGGGATCTTTGAATTTCGTATCGAGGACAAAAATAGTTAAAGTACTCCAACTATTTCTAGTGATGGATCGCCTTTCTCGAGCACAGAGTCTTAGGACACTTTATTTTTTGGATTGTTGAAAATGTGCTCTTGGGCATTGTTGCAACCCTCTCACGTGCTACCTTTCCATGATCTAAGGTACTAGAGCATATGGTTGGGCACCTAGGTACCCCCACTAGCACGGGGTGCCATCACTAGCCTTGGGGTTCCCAATACCAGAAGTCACTTCCGATACTGCTCCTGAGCCACTACTAATGCTTCTCTAGAGATTTAAGTGAACTTTGAACAACAAAATTAGGCTCCACAAAATAACAATCACTCTCTTAGAGATTGTTTGTGCCTGATATTTCTCCTCTAAAGCTGTACCTTCTTTATAATCGTGTATTATAGTATGGGCCTCAACTTTTCTGTACTCTAACTGAAGGCAAGCATAGTTTTAATTTCTCAATTGTACTAGCTTAGTCAATTATTTTCAAGATTATGAGCTATAGTAACTTCTTTAAGAATAACTATTCATTTGTAGAAGTGAATGAATGAAATGATACCTTTGATGATTGTGTCTGGCACGAAAAACAACAATTTTAGCTAAATGAATATCACTTATATTGTCACTATGAAGCTTTCTTTTTCCTTACTCTTTGTCCAATTATGTCATAAAGCTTTGAGGCCAAATTATCTCCTTACTAGCCTCAATGATAGCAATATATTCAATTTTTGTAGTTGAAAGTGCAATAATCTTCTGCAACCTAGAA
The DNA here is from genome assembly GCF_001263595.1 of Phalaenopsis equestris. Classification (NCBI taxonomy): domain Eukaryota; kingdom Viridiplantae; phylum Streptophyta; class Magnoliopsida; order Asparagales; family Orchidaceae; genus Phalaenopsis; species Phalaenopsis equestris. The sequence goes on along the minus strand of NW_018164474.1, from coordinate 706,721 downwards.
AGCCAACTTGCTGCAGCATTCCCCATTATACTTCTTTTACCATCAATATTCCTTGACATATATGAATCTGCATGTCCTTGTAGATTAACCGGTGCACCTATGAAAAGAGTGTCTTGTTGTATGTTCCTCTCAAGTATTTGGGAATCCACTTTATTGTCTCTCTGTGATAAGTTTTGGATTACTCGGGTATCTACTGACCACTCACACTGCATGTGTAATATCCAGTCTCATACATATTACCACATACATCAAAATTTCAACATCTAAAGCAAAGGGGGTTCTTTTCCTCTTTGTTTGCCCTACTTCAGACTTAGGTGATAGCTTCTTAAATTGCTTGAAGTGACTACATAAGAAGGTGAAAACTGGTTTTGTCTCACTCATATTGAATCTTTGTAGGACTTTCTTAATATATGGTGCTCGTGACTACTTCAAAGTACCTACACTCATATCCTTATTGATTCTCACACCAAATATCTTCTTGGTTGGACCTAAATTTGTCTTCTCAAACTCCAATAATAATTTCTCTTTAAAGCCCCTAATCTTTTCATATACGATCCTGCAACATTATTTCATTCACATACAATAAAAGCACGGTAGAAAAATTAAAAAAAAAATATTTGATGATGCAACAATGTTCTGCTTGACACTTCATATACTTACTGCCTTACATACATTGTCAAATCATAGGGCTCAAAGCTCAAAGCTCTTTAAAACAAAAATACTTTCTAATTTTTTTTCTTCATTGTATTCATTCTTAATTTTTTTCTTTGATATTAGTTGTAATGAAAGAAAAACAAACGTAACTTGAATTGCAAACGAGTGAAGCGTAAAAATCAATATTAGCAAAGAATGACCAAATAACTATGAAGGCGATTAAGTACCTAGAAAAAAAAAGTAATAAAAATTAAGTAGTTAGATTTTAAATAAGCATAGTGTTAGTTTAAGGCACACTAAGAGTTGTGGGGTGTGAATTTGTTGTGCACTTTCCACACTTGCATTTTCTTACAAGAATCTATCAAGCCAATCCAACACAATAATACATGAAAGTTATAGAAATAATAATACAAATATATTGATTGAAAGGTCAAACTAATGCGAGTGAGAAATTACTAACCCATTTAACATGGTTTTACTACAAATGCTTGTGCGATAAATCATACTCAACACCAATAACTAAACAAAGTGTTCAAATATAAATAATATAATGATGATCATAAGATGATGTTATATGTAAAAATAATTTCCAAGTTATCACAACAATGATATATGCAATCATGTATAATATAATATGAGTTGACCACCACATAAACATGAGGCATAAGTAATAAAGGAAATGGGAAAGTAAATAAAACCTAAGTTGTTAAATAATAAGAGAGATGATGATATTTATTGAGTTGAATCCTTTCAATGAATTATGTCCATATGTAGGTCCTAACAGAATTAGAATTTCTTAAACTAACATTTAACTACAAGCTCATTTTCATATTTTAAGCTAGAGGATAAACATCATGCCATTTTACTTCACAGTGAAAGAGTACCCTCATTTTTTGTTTGGGGCAATTACAACATCTATAAACCACACTTAACAATACTTTAAGATATGTTCTTTCAAATTAGTCCACACCTAAAGGCGATTAAGGTTGTCACTAACTAATACAATATCATTATACTTTTTAGGAAAGAATCATAATATAATATAGAAAATAAGGAAACATAAAACTATAAAATTAAGAAAAAAGGGTTAGTTTAATATGCCTCAATGGATCTTTCAATTTGTTCTAATACTTAATTGTGACTAAGGCTATCACTAATTGATGCAAGATCACAATTATTTTTTCAACGGTCATAATATAATGCAGAAAAATAAACAAATTCAAAACTAAATATTGAGAAAAAAAAAACCTACTTTAATGTCTCAAATGATCTTTGAACAATTCTCACTTTACTCACTTGTTTCTGAGAAGATAAACAAAAAAAATGAATGCTCAATATAACTCTCTTATTTAATATATAAAAAATATTGTCTTGCTACAAATTGCAAATAATTATTATTTAAATAGCAATATAGTACTTCATAATCATCTCAAAATTAGTTGCTTGAATGACTACATTACAAACCAAATGAATTTTCAATAGCTATATAAAAGTTGTTGTCACCTGCCAAAGCAAGTTAACAAAGACCTTTTAAGAGTTTATAGTGGCATGTAAAACCCTTTATGATGACTTACAAATAGTTCATAATTTCTTTTTACAAAAGTCCTTGCCACTTTCTGAATTAGGTGCAAGACACCCATGAGAGTTAACAACAACCTACTAAATGTTAGATTTGGAAATATAATAACAAATGTTTTTTTAATCAAAATTAAATAACTTTTAATCAAAGCATATCATAAAACATATAGAATATTACTTAAACAATTTGTTGATTTTATGAGGATGAAATTTGTATGACATTATTTAGTAAATATATATGTTTCAATAATCACAATAATTGCATATTTATTATAAATATTTAAATATATCATATAAGCTCCAATATATATACATATATATATATATATATATTTGTGTATAAACATATAGGAGTTAGTAAGCTGCCATATGATATTGAAGAAAAAATGATGTTTTTGTAAATTCAAAAGATATAAGTTAATTATTCATAATATTAAACATGATTGGCATTTAAAAGATAAACTGAATGATAACATTACAAAAACTTAAACCCATATAAATTTTTTTAATAATATTAGTAATTAATTAAAAGATAAAATTTTTGTTAGCATATTACTGCTAGTTATTATAATTTATGCAAATCACATAAATTAAATTAGGGTTTTTTATGTACGAAGAACACAAAACATTGTTATTTATGTATCTTATACCTCAAACCATTAACACTGTCATCTCCAAGCTCATTTTGGAGGTCATCAACAAAGTTTTTATGTACGAAGAACACAAAACATTGCTATTTATGTATCTTATACCTCAAACCATTAACACGGTCATCTCCAAGCTCATTTTGGAGGTCATCAACAAAGAATGAGAGTTTTGGTTGTCTTTGTTCACCGTGATCCCATCGTTGTCTTCCCAACGGGACAACAGGAGGAGAAAGATGAGAATTTTGGAGGTCACTGATAGAAGGGGGAGTTTTAGATGTTTTTGTTCGTCGTCATCTTGTCTCTTCCTTCCAGTGATGTGGAAGGAGGAGAATGATGATAGTTTCAGAAGTCCCAGACAGGGAAAAATTTTCTATTCGGACTCCGGACGTAGCTCTACGTGCAGACACCAATAATATGCCGCCACGTGTGCTATATCGCGGAGGTTACTTCAGGGTTATTGAAATGGAACCGCAAAGTTTATTTCGAGAATTTTTTGGGGTTATTGAAGAGAAACCATATATTCAATTTCAATAATCCCAAAATAACTCAGAGATAACCTCGAAATAACCTTCCTATGTTCACTCCAATAATCTCGAAATAACACCGCAGAGGTTATTTTTGGGTTATTGAAGTGGAATATGTGTTTCCTTTCAATAACCCCAAAATAACCCTTAAATAACCTCTGCGGTGTTATTTCGAGATTATTGGAGTGAACATAGGAAGGTTATTTCGAGGTTATCTCTGAGTTATTTTGGGATTATTGAAATTGAATATATGGTTTCTCTTCAATAACCCCTAAGTAAACCCGATATAGCACAAATGTCGGTATATTACTAGGAGTCCGCACGAAGTGCAACGTCCAGAGTCCGGATAGAAAATTGATTCCTCCGAGCACATCGCGATTGAACGTCGGGATTAACGTATGTCGATTTTGTGTGTGGGCTTCATAATATTAAAGTTAAATAGTAATGTTTTTTTGTGCTCAGTATATTAAAACTTAAAAATATATCAAGATAGTTATTTTTTTACTGGTAATTATTTATTAATTTTGCAACCAATTAAGAAAAAAATTAAATTTTAGGATAAGTTATTGCCCATCAGTGGTGTACCTAAGGCTGCACTTCTTAAGGTAAATATTTATTCTCGTCTAACTTGTAAGTTAATAAAATTTTCACATTTAAATCTAAAACCTCTCAAATGTCCAATTTCAAAAATAAGACACAATTAAACTTTAAAAAAAATATTTAAGTTTGTGTAAAGATTACATGAAGTATATGGAGTACAATTAGGGCTGTCTGAACGGCTCGTTGTTTGTGAACAACTCGTGCTCGACTAGTTAAGAAGCTCGTGTTCGGCTCGTTCGCTAAGTTAACGAGTCGATCACGAACAAATATTTGTTCGTTCGTGTTCGGCTCGTTTTGACTCGAAATATTACTAATCAATTATATATATATAGATCTTTGATGAGTAGTATTTTTAAAAAATTTAATTGACTACAAGGCTTCAAAGATTTTATAATTAATTGAAAGTATTAGTTAAGAAAATAGAATATAAATTATTAAATTAGATTCAAATGATGTTTTAAATCTTGCCTAAATCCTTGACATCTTATGGCTACGTGATTAGGGTTGTCAAAACGACTTTTTGTTCGTGAACCACTCGTGTTCGGCTTGCTAAGCAAACAAGTAGAACACAAACACACTTTTTGAGCTCAAAATATAAACAAGCCGTGCACAAACATACTTTTTGAGCTCGAAATATAAACGAGTTCGGCTCGTTTACACCCCTAAGTACAAGTACAAGTATAGTTTACACCCCTTAAGTACAAGTACAAGTATATAGACGTGATAATATTATAATTTGTTCATATGATCTTCAAAATTTGTTTGTTTTATGTCAATTTAATGAGTATTTATGCGAGTTAATCAACAAACAAAAAAAAATTGTACGAGTTTCTGGTTTTTAATTATTGTTTTCAATAAATGATCTTATAAATTTAAATATATAAATAATTGAATAAATTTTGAATTGATATATAATTATTATACACAAATTAAATAATAAAATGTATTAAGAATAAATGTATTAATTTTAAATCACATATATCATTCCTAAATTGAGCCTGTGAATGAACAAAAAATGGCGCGAACAAGTCAGAAATATGGAATGAGTAAAGCCTACGACTACTCAGTGTTGAGCAAACTGTGATTTCTAAAAGAGAAAAATATTTTAAGATATAAAATATTATATAATTATTGTAAATTATACGATTAATGAATATATATATTATATATTTATATAATGATTAATTAATTAATATTAAAAAGTGTGAGACTATTTTGAATAATGATTTATTGATTAAAAAATAATTATATAATTAATAATTAATCTTAAAATATTATTGAAAAATAATATATTACTAATAAATCTAAAATTAAATAAGTTGAGTTTGTCAAGTTTTATTTAAATTATGTATGGTATATCATTTGAGTTATTATCATAAAAGCAAACATTTAACAAGTTATTTATTGAAAAATATATGATTTTATTCGTGAACATAAATAAATAAGTTAGATTATGTTCATGTTTAATTCATCTAACCGTTAAGCTTTTACAAAACTTTCAAGCTTGTTTATTTACTAATTTAAACAAATATAGTCAAATATTAATCAAGCTGAGTTCTAGTTGTTTGCATTAGTTCATTTACATCCCTAAAAACAAGTTAAGACATTAATCTCCCTATCATTATAAGGGAAAGATGAAGACCGGCTAAATTGTTTGAATTACGGTCAAAAGAGATCTGCCCCAACTTGTTCAGAGTAAAATTTTGAACATCTAGAGCTCATTCAACAGAGCTCGAGACAACATCAACACTAATAATCATAAAATACCATCCACAGCACTTAAGGTTGATGCAACTTCACAACAACTCTAATCAGAAAAAGATTACATGATTTAACACTACCTCACCAGAGACAATACACCGCATTTCTGTTTCACTACCACACGAACTCCTTCACCTCTTTCGAATGTAAATGAACACTCATCTCTCATTATCTCTCTCTTGTTTGTGGCTTGTGAGTCCTGACTCGCCTCTATGAATGTTGCTTATTTTTTAAAAAAAGATCGTGCTATTTTCTTATAAACAATTAAATTTATTACTTTTTATTTGCTCGAGCACGATTCAAGTCGAACAAATTGTTTGAATTACACTAATAATCATAAAATACCATCCACAGCACTTAAGGTTGATGCAACTTCACAGCAACTCTAATCAGAAAAAGATTACATGATTTAACACTACCTCACCAGAGACAATACACCGCATTTCTGTTTCACTACCACACGAACTCCTTCACCTCTTTCGAATGTAAATGAACACTCATCTCTCATTATCTCTCTCTTGTTTGTGGCTTGTGAGTCCTGACTCGCCTCTATGAACTTTCTCTACTCAGAAATCTAAACATCTCTTATCTCATTTAGTCAATCACGTGTTAGTTACTTGGCTAACCTCTCTCTTGTCTCTTATTTTTAGTATCAGCAGAAGATATTACCCACATTCGGGGCTAGTATATGAATATGATTGCTTTATTCTTTGGTTAATAGTTAGGGTATGACATTTCGGTGTACCAACAACAGGAATCATAATATTTAGGTTTATGGTTGCACTATGTTTTCTCAGTATTAGCATTAATTTGATTCTTTAGTGTGTCTTTTTGTGGAAAGCCTTTACTTTGTTGAAGGTTTTCTTTTTCTTCCCTATGGTACTCTTGCTTTAGGAATCTCTATTTTTCCCAAGGCGATGGAACAATTTTGACAGCCTAAACGTTGCGTATTTTTAAAAGAAGATCGTGTAAACAATTAAATTTAATACTTTTTATTTGCTCGAGCACGATTCAAGTCGAACATAAGTCAAATACAAACAAATCGAAATTAATTCAAACCGATCATAAACATATCGTTTACTGATATTTTCAAACATTAGCTAAATTCGAACATATCTGTTTTCGAACAAATCAAACACGAGCAGCTATCAAGCTTGCTAAAGTTCATCTTATTTACAGCCATACCTACACGTTAACTTTCATAGATGTTACCTCACCTATTTCACTTTTTTTTTAAAAAAACATTGGACGGTATAAATGTTAATTAAGAATAATAAAAAAGGATTTTAGGTGCTTGACATGTAAATGCATAGAAAATTGGAATTTCTGTTCTATGACTCATTTGAAGCTTTTCTGCTACAAAGTCCTACCTTTTTCCCAAGTATTCCAATAGATTCAGAGAACTTCGTTAACTTAATGCAGTCATAAAGAAATTGAAGCACATGCAGGCTTTTTCTGTAAGCTTTTCATCACCTCTCAGAAGAATATCCTTGTTTTTTTCTTTCATGTAAAATGTTACCCTTCTGATTATCTTCAATATTTATAAGAACTTGACAGCAAAAAGAAAAAAATTCACATGTGAGAAAAGCATCATATCAATCATATCTTCATCATATCTCCATTTATACCAGCAGTGTAGCTTTCAGCTAACTTCATCAGTCACAATGCAACAGTTGGGAAATATCTATATTATATTATTATATCAGTGTTAGTTGGATGAGAAAAGAAAATGACATCCTAACAAAGGAAAAGAAGGGAAGATGGACAAACTATTCAATGAGGTCCTTTTCAAGACTTGATAGAATAAGAGACACTGGACCCCTTCCTACTCGACAGCTTTTGCACAAATCATTCCACTAATTTAGGATGGCCTTCTAATTATAGCAATAATTGACGGCAATGAAAAAAAAAGAGGGAATTTTACATACATACAGCTAATATTCTTATGTTTTTACTTATCTAACACCTAAACTTCAATTTGACAATTAGACCACCGAAATCTTTCATATCACATAAAAAATATCACTATTTTAATTTTTAAAAATTGGAATACATTGCAAAAGAAAGGTGGCCGTAACCGCAAAAAGGAATACATTGCAAAAGAAAGGTGGCCGTAACCGCAAAAATTTGAAGTTTAGGTGTTAGATATGTATAATATATAAGAATTGAGTCGTATGTATGTAAATCTTCCTAAAAAAATCTCTACAATTTATTTAGAATAGTCAAATTTAAATGAATACCATTTCCCCAAATCAACCCACCACCCCCTTATTTCTCCCATATTATATCTTACCTGTGTTGCTCAGACATGACTACATCACATAATGCTATTGCCATAATAATTATAAATATAAGTTTCCTTAAAAAAAAAAATAATGAGTTACTTCAAGGAAAAAAAATAGAGCAGAAGAGAGTTTCAGGAACGACTAAAAATTGTTAATTTACTCCTCATATTGACACTTAAGTAGACATCACTATATACATAGAAAGAGATCTTAAATTATAACTGAAGCCGAACACAATCAGAGCTCAGCCTTCATGTTAATTGTTGCTGATCGGCCTGGAGTAAAGAATAAAAAATTAGATTTATTTATGTTCATTAAATCCATGAAGGATTAAACTATATAGAAGATACCATGAAAGTTTCGAGAGGTAAATCCACTATCCTGGTTCTGCACTGGGCTCATCTGAACAATACTATGAAGATCATCATCCCATAGAATTCCAAGCTGAAAGTATCTAAATTCATCATATATTTAAGGGAAAAAATCACATCGGATGCATCATATTGTCGTAAATTCAATACCTGAGAAGAAGAAGCTCCAAGAGCATCAATGGAAGCTGGCTGCAAGTATGGACTTTGATAAAAATTATAATTGAGCTGGCTCAAAGAGCTCTGAGTCTCCATGCCTTTGGTCACGCCTTTCGACTGGAAAATACAAGCTAAATTGCTGAAGGCGTGAACCGAGCTTGGCAAAGAAGCATTTGTTTGGCTCATAAGAGGCTGAAACAAACAAACGAAAAAAAGTTTTAAAAAACATGATGTTGGATATCAGCTTTGTGCTCATGGTGGTTTAATTGCTACCTCCTTCGCGACAAGGTTGACCAAATTATAATCTAACCGGGGATTCATTGTGGCTAGCTTCATCGAAAGGAACTGTAAATAAGAAAATTGAAATAGATATTATCATCTATAAGTAATGTAACACGGAAAACTTTACATACAATTTTGCTTTTTTTGTTGCAATCATCTACCTCAACCTGACGCTGTAATGACTGCACATAGTTTATTATCTCATCAAGCATGAGTGCTTTACCAGTTATCTGTTTTGTAACAGTCAAGCCAACAATATATTTGAGTTACTACACTAGTATTTGTTAAAATACTAAATTCTGAAAAAAATTTATTATACCTTGTTGCAACCTGGAACAAGATCTTGAAGCACTTTCATTCTTTGGCTTATTTTCTCTCTTCTAACCTGCAGGAAGTTATGAATACTGATTACACTATCCAGTAGGGGAGACTACTAACCTGCAGAAAGTTATGAATACTGATTACACTATCCAGTAGGGGAGACTATACAAAAATTATCTATAAATACTGAATACTGTTTTTTACCCTTTCAGCAAGGCTATGGCTATCAGTGGCTTGGCCTCTTCTTGCCCTGACATGGATGTAGCCTTTGGGAGGCTCAGGGAGCTCCGAGCTATTATCCTTCCCCTTCTTTTCCTCAGCATTATGTACTTCCTTAAACTCAAATCCAACCTTTTCATCACCAGTCTCAGCCGACCGGTTTTTCTTCACGTTTAAATTGCTCTCCTCAGACACCTAAAGCAAAGAAAGTCTCCAACTTTCTGTATAATAGAATATGAAAACGAAATCAAAAAGCAAACCGTGAGACAGATCAAAATCAAATACCTTTGCTTTGCTCTTCGGCACTGTCTTCCTCTTCCTGGCATTATTCTCTCCAGGTCTCGAACCAATATCCGTCACAGACGAATTCTCCTTTGACTTTAGAGACTGGCAGCTCGAGACCCTCGAGAGCTTACCGGCCTCCAAGATGCCAACTTTAGCATCTCCGTAGTTTCCAGAGGTGAAGGAAGAGTATCTCGCAGCCCTTTCCGTGAATCCAGGATCAGTTGGGAATGGTATCAAACAGTTTGTAGGCATGAAACTCAGAGAGTTGTTTATGAAACCGGAAATCTCGCCGGTGATAGCTTTCGCGGCTGCCATCGGCAGTGGAGTGATGGAAAGTCGGTCCATGTAATGTTTCCAATGGAGGTCGGGGAAAGTCGTCGCCTTTAAAGATTGGAGCTGTTGAAGGGAAGGTTTGAAGAATTGCGTAAAACTGAAAGTACCAGATGCGAATTTAATAAAAAGGGCTCGACAAGAAAAACGAAGCAGGTAGCTCTGGATGAGAATTGGGAGGAAATGGGTAGAAAACGTAGGCTATGAAGAAAGAGGAGGTGGATGACAGAGAAGAGAGGAATGTAAAGTTGACTAATATGGCTTTCGTGGTGGTAGTCAGTAGTTTTTATTTTCTAGAGGGAGGAAAGAGCATGGAATGGTCACCTCTGGAGCGAAAAGCCATCGCTGCTAATAGCTCAGCTTTTCTGAGATTACAGGGGAGGGCTGCAGGTTAGAACTTCGAAATAATAGAACCAAGCAGAAGGGGTGAAAGCTGCGGAGATTATATATTTTGAGTGAGTGCATCACCAAAATGAGATTAGATCAAAATATTTTGAATTACATGTCCATAAAAATTTCTCCCACTTAAACAATCAATGGGCTTGCCCTTATAGGAATCTTTTATGAATCCAGCTTAGTATAAACCCTTTTTAATTATTCGTATTAAATAAGAAAACTTGTCGGCTAATAAAATTGTTTTCGCAGACCAAACGGATGTCATATACTTCTTAGTTTATTTGATCGAGTTTCACCATCAAGTTTTGTGTTTATCTTTCGGGATAGATACAGGACTGGAGATGTTCTGGAAGTGTAGTGCTCTTTCATTTGAACTATAAAAGATAT
>NW_018164474.1:647751-695882 GCF_001263595.1 Phalaenopsis equestris | reverse complement strand
TATATAAATTAAATGTCTTGTCTTTCTAAAGCAGACGACGATATTTCGATTCCGGCGGGTGACAGCTTCCAACGGGCAACTCCTTAACTAAAATAGAGTCGACAGCTGACCAAGCAGAATCATCGCTATGATTGTGGTGGCATGGGAGCCTCGAAGCATATTAGTGGAGCGTTCCCACATATGGAGTACAAGAGGAGGCTCGTAAGACTTATTTTTTTGCATTAAATCTTATTTTCTATTAAATATTTACTAACTGTTTCATTACACTGACATACACTAGAGAAAGGATGAGAGCCAATCGCTATAGAGTTACACAAGTGCACTCACTAGCGATAGTTAGATCAGTTCTAGGTGTACGACAAATCCCAGGCGACCCATGCAATTCACAAGATTAATTAGTATAAAATTCAAATAACTATCAAGGTTTATTTAGTTTCTAACTTTCATTAATCATATTTTTTGTAGTAGGCATTCCAGAGGCTCAAGGAGAGTCGATTACAGTAGTTGGACATTGGTTAGAACATATCTCAGGATCCTTCTGAGTATGACTTGTGTAAGGAGGCTATTGGTGGTAAGAAGAAGGGCAGGGTCTACGAGACCCGGCCTATGATGCCTGTCTGACCTCTATCACATCTGGTGCATCTGCTTCCACTGCACAGGAGGAGAAGAATCGTGGCAAGGTTGCTGTTGAGGTGGCTACCCAGGTCTCCACCCACCTAGCCACCCTAAGATCAGAGATGGAGCAGAAGATGATATCAAAGATCGAAGTGGTGTTGTGTTCTGAATTGAAGAGAGAGAAGCAACCAGTTCAATATGATGATAAGAAGTGGATATTGGAAGATGAGTATGGGGTTATTTTTTACGATTGTTTGTGTTAAAAAATTTAGTGGTCCCAAACAATATTTATATTAGATAGTTTTTCATTTCATTTTGGTTAACGCAATTGTTTTTCTTTTATTTCTAAATTTGAATTATACATTAATTAGTTATATTACTGTGTTGTGAAACACTATTTAAACAATTTATTTGTATTGTTAAGATTGTTTGTATATAAATTCTAATGTTGAAGGAGGAGTTTAATCAACTTTTCTGATGCAATACGTTCAAATTACCAATAGTTTTAAGACTTCGATTATGTGTCGAAAGTTTTTGTACGGTCTATGAACAAGCGGTGTTTATACAAAGGGCAACACTTTTTTTATGGAGAAAATCATCGATAATTTCCACAGTTAACTAGCAGTTGAGCTACACTTTATCGACGAAGGTGTGAAACCTTTTTGACAGAAGTACAACGATTGTTACAATAGCTCATAGAACTATCAGTTTTGTAATAAGCTAAACACTTCGACTAAATCATAGCTTGACCATCAATAAAAATATTACCCATGATTTTAATATTATTACCGACGGTATTTGGCTGTTGGTAATAAGCTAAATTTTGTTAGTGAATGATGTCTTTGCTTGGAATGAATTGTCCTTTGATCTAAGAATATTTATAACTTTCTTGTTGGTCTTACACCCTTATAGGCTCTTAGCTATGGTTATGAGGCTATCCGGGGGTCTCCGACTTTCTCGAGGGAGTAGTCCCAATCCTTCTAATATCATCTGATTTATGATATTATTGATTAGCAAGTCAGGAATGTGTTGATCACCTCAGTTTTTTTTTCTAAATATCTTGTATAAATGTGCTTCTTAAAGATTGGTGGGAAGAACGCTTATCTTTTTACAGTGGTGGGTGTTGCTTAAACACTTCGACTCAGGGGTAGAAACTCCTTAGGTCATTCCCATGTCACATGCTGAGAATTTATTTGTCTGAATAGGTGATCATCTTGCAGGAATCCAACCCAACCTATTCTATTATTAAGGATCAGACCATGATGGTTTGAATTTTTAGGGTCTGTTCATAAGCTATGGCGTATGCTTTTTACAAGACTAGATATCCCAGCTAGAATTGACATTCCCTTACCTTTGAATTGTAATGTTTTGTCATTATCCTCTCAGCTTCTTCTTATCATAAGGATTCTTGATCCAGAAGCTCCTCTATAAAATGTAGTGAATCCTTTAAAATTTCATTGTCACCGCTCTTCAACCATCTAGTTTGAACTCTTTGATGTTTAAAGCTGCAAGGAACATTTGGCTAGACATATATTCAATAAAGAGGAGCACTCCAACTTCATGTGAAAGGGGAAGGGTGTTTTCTCTATAACAGTTGTTGGCGTTGTGCAATATTCCCATGAAATCTACAAAAGCACTTTGCTCCACCCTTTTTTGGCTCCTTACAACTTTTTCTTAAGAAAGTTTATAATAAGTTTGTTAGCAGTTTCTACATGACCATTGCTCTTGGGATTGTGCATCAATGTGAATTTCAATTGTATCTCTTGATTGCTACATAATTCTTTTATTTTACTGTCTGAAAATTAGATACTCTTGTCGGTAATGATGACCATTGGTAGTTCATACCGATGGATGATATATGTCCATAAGAATGTCAGATGATGTTGGTCATGATCTTAGCCATTGGGGTTTTTTCGATCCATTTGTTAAAATAGTCGATCAGGACAGAGATTTACTTTTGTTGTCCCTTCCTAACTAGTAGGGGTCCTATGAGGTCAATTCCTCATACGGTAAAAGGTTAGGGACTACTAATAAGTTTTAGTTTGTTTGAAGTTTGAAGGTACATCGATGCAAATTCCTAGCATTGTTCACATCATTTTGAGATTTCATCGGTATCCTTTAGGAGCTTAGGAGAGAAATATCCTTACTAGAGGATTTAGTTGGGTAGTGTTCTACCCTCATAATGTTTGCCCATTCAATTGAGTGGATCGCTCGTAGGATTTCATCCTTCCCATCTTCCGTGACATACTTTAGGGAAGTTGAAGTGACCAATTTTCAAAGTATTTTTCCATTCATCAACAGGTAATGTACAGGTTTGATCCTTAGATTCCAATGATCTTTCATGTCTACATGACATTTCCTGTCGATAGAAATTGTAGAAGTGGATTAATCTACTTCCGACTGTTTGGATGTGTAAGTTCACAACCTAAGCCCTCAATGGTCAGTTGGTGTAGGATCATGTATCATTGATTTTGGAAGCTATTTTCTTTGGAAATAAAGTTAGTGAATTGGCGCTCATCCCTCGGGATGTGTTTGATTTGAAGCACTCTTGTTTGCTTATCTTCGCTTCAAACTTAATCAAGTATTTTAGCATGGTCTAATCATGTGTCTTGAATAACCAATTGATTGCTTAATCACGGGTTGTGAGTTGGATCTAATGAGAAGAGGACAATATGAATCTTGGACTAACGATTTGGGCATCATATAATGCTTGATTATTTGTTGCATCAAAATTGAGTCTAACGGAATGGCTCAGAAGCTAACTGATTGAACTTTTTAGAATCATTCCTACTCCCTTTTGTGCGATTCTTGATGCTCTGCCCAAATAAAGTGTCCAGGCTCTGTCTAGTTTCACGTTGTTTTGCTCTTCCAACAATCCTTTGGAAAAGTTAGCTAAGAAGTCACAATGACTTAGTCTTTAATAATTGTCTTGGGAGTGGTACCGGATGTCGAATTCGTTGAGTTCTACTACCTAGTTTAACAATCTCTCGAAGTGGCTTGATTTGAACAATATTGATTTCAAGGGATGGTCTGTTACCACATGGATGACAAGAATCTCGAAATACAGTTGTCCTCATTGAAATGATGAGTGCTAATGCCAATTTCTCCATGATCATGTATCGTTGTTCGGCTCCTTGGAGTACCTTGCTAACTTAATTAGATCAAGAATTTCCAGTTGTTCTCTTCTCTGATAAGGACTGAGCTGATTGCTTTCTTAACTACACCTAAATAGGTGTATAGTTCTTCAGCAGGCAAACATATGCAACAGATAAAGTGATGATAGTAAGCTCTCGAGCTATATAATTGCTTGCTTGCACTCTTGAGTCCAAGTGAAATGACTGGTACTTTTGATGTTCTTGAAGTATGACGGGCAACAATCTTTTGATTTTGATATAAAGCTATTGAGGCCTGCTTTTCGCTTCATTAGGACTTATATCCTTTTGAGGATTTTTTGGAGGAAACATGCTTAGTATGGCCTATTTGGATTTGTTTTGATCCCTTAGAGAGTAAGTAAGTGTTCGAGAAATTTTTCCAAGGCAGCTTTGAAGGTGCATTTCAAAAATTTGAGCCTGAGCTTGAACATTCTCAAAATGTCGAAAGTTTTGTTCAGGTCTATCTGTGTTGTTGGAGTCTTTTGTGTTTTACTAGTAATTCATTGATATAGACTTCAATATTCTTGTCTTTTTATTAAAAAAAAATGATGTTCAACAACCTTTAATTGGTTTCTTCTACGTTCTTTAAGCTGGAGGGTAATACGTAGGATGCTTCATGATAGTTGGAGAAGGCATCCAAAAAGCTCATGATGGGATATCCCAAAATAGAGTCAATGATTACAAAGATACGTGAGAGAGGATGGCTACCCTTGGGTCAAGCTACGTTTAGATTGGTAAAACTCACATACATTTTTCATTTATTATTCACTTTGTTCACTATAACCACGTTGGACAGCCACTCTGGATATTGAACTTTCCGTATGAACCCAACATCCAACAACTTCAAGGTTTCTCGATGGATGGGTTTAGCCAACTTTCTGGTTATGAGATGCATCTTTTGTTTGAGTTGCCTGCATTCTAGCCTGACGTTCAGGTGATGACAAGTGATCGCCAATATCAACCCTAGGCATTTCAACAGGACTCTAGGTGAAGACATCATGGTTATCTCTAAGGGAACATATGAGATGATCTCAATGCTCCTTAGTAAAGTGCCTGTTGAATGTGGCCGCTAAAGCTCACACTTAGCGACACAATAAAGTGCCTGTTGAAGGCAACATCAATCAACCCACACTAATGAGAGTAGTCCAGGTTACTGGAGTCGTTCCAGGAATCTTTGAGCTTGAATCAGAGCCACATGGGCATCAATAAATTTAAGTCACGTATATCCATAATTTCTTGTTAACAGTGAGTGATGAAGCTGCTCAGGGTTTCATCAAGCTTCTAACATATCCTTAAGAGCGCTTGTGAGCTTTTTGGTAGCCTATTTGCACTGGCAAAATGGGCCACAAAAATTTGTTTAAACACACATAAAGACATCATAGCTCATGAAAAAAAAAGATTGAACCGTCGTAGGGTTGATTCCCTTGCCGTCATGAAAATAAAAAAAATTACAATGCATTGTATATTCTGAGCAGGTAGATGATTGATTCGAAGGATGCTAGGTGGCTTGTAGATTCAAACTTACCATTGTAAGTCTCCAACGATGTGGTCTTGAACTTCTTCGGTTCCTCTGCTTCCGAGATTTCCCTTGAGAAGGGACCTTCTATTGTTGTTTGCCTTCCCCTTTTTCTTCTTTCTTCTTCATCATAATAGTTGGGAGAAAGCTTTTGTCCGATTATTAATTCTTCTTTAACTTCTTCAGCATGGTATTCAGAGAATAGTCTTCTTCTTCTTATGATTTCCTCCATAAAATCCAACATAAAACTTTCCCCTTTTGAATGATCTACATCTTTCCTAAGTAATCTTGCTTGTTCAAACATCAGGCCAAGAGTCATTCTTTCTCTAGCACTTGGTAAATCTTGAGTTCGTGGGTCTTGCCCTGGCCTTCTCGGCCTTCGTAGCCCCTACCTTGTCCCTCCTTATTGTGGTACTCCTTTCTGTGGTACTCCTTGTCGAGGCACTCCTTCTATTTGCAGGGGATCTTGCATTCTGGCTCTCGAGTGAGTCCCTAACACTTCCCTCATGTCGTACATTTTTGTCCTCATCAAGTCTTTCAACTCGTTGATTTTATGAAATTACGAACACTCTAGCACAACCCATGTCCTTTCTAGAATGTTCCTCTTGTGACTGGAATTGATGTTATAAAGCTTGCGTATGAACTATAACCTTGTCACCCCTTTCAGGATGTTGAATCTATCTTAGAAAGTAAAGTCCCATATTCTTGCCAATACATACATCATGGTGAAAGATCTAGTATTGTAGAGGAGAAATCATATATAGATAGAGGAAGATATGGGGCAAAATTTAAAGAGGGAACCTTAAGAAATGTGTTAAACTCTTATCTCCTATCAATTAGAGGAATGTGGCTCATCCGAGATTCCCTAAGTCCCAAGATTTCAGAGAGACAAAAAAAAAGAGATTGTGTGTGTGTGTGTGTGTGTGTGAGAGAGAGAGAGAGAGAGAGAGAGAGAGAGAGCCATTTCCTTCCTTTTTCCTCACTTTTTATACATAAGGGAAAAATTCATAAAATAATTAATGTAATACATCTTGTAAAGTACGAGACCTTCCTCTGATGTCATTGAAGAAAATACCATATTGTGGGTGTCAGGTGTTGTCGGTACAATACTAGTTCGTGGTGTTTGGGTGAAGAGATTGTCCCAAGTGTCGGGCGACACCATTAATAAGGAGTTAACAGATGTCCTTACTAGTCATTATAGCCTCTTTGATAGCTGCCCTTGCACAGGTGGGCTAGGTTGCCTTTTTGGAAAGAATAAACATAATTGGATCAACATGTAAGTTTGATTTAGCCACTTTGGCAGGGGGGCTTCGATTCAGTCTATTCGACATATGGGTTTTGGTTCAACCACTTTAGTAAGTGGGTTGATTTCTGCAAGAAAAAATAAGAAATTTATGGTATACCGATACCTGCATATACGTCTGAATTCCCGATACACACACAAGATGCATGCATGCATGCATAAATGTATCATTTGAGTTACATAAAAGAATGTGAGTTATAGCAATGCTTTTCTATCAACACAAGTGAGATTCATAATGAGGCATTAAATAAACCTATCATCATTAGTTTATTATGTCATAAGTTTGTTTGATATAAGCTTCTAGTTTAATTTATTTTTGAGTTGCAACAAGCCATTTCAAAGGCATTCATACCAAAACCACATATTTACTTCAAAATTTGATAGTTTCTTAAAGCAATTAGCTCTTTTTTATTTATTTTGCTTGATACTTCCATTTAGAAATTGTTTAAAAAAATAAAAATTTTATTTTGATCAATTTGATATGAAATTATTAATATTTTAAGAATTTTGACAAAGCTATGATGCATGAAATTTGTGCTGACATGTTATTATTTTTAAACATATGATAAATACGAAATTTGGTATTATTCTAAAAAATATGCTTTCATATTTTAAGCAACTAAATGAGCCCTTGGCAAAGCTATGATGCATGAAATTTTTGCTGACATGTTATTATTTTTAAGCATATGATAAATATGAAATTTGGTATTATTCTAAAAACCATGCTTTCATATTTTAAGCAACTAAATGAGCCCTTGTAAAATATTTCTTCTAATTCCAGTTACAAATGAATCATTTACTAAATAGTCTGATAATATATTTAAAATTTGAAATTTGGCTTTAAATAGCATCACTCGCGTAATGCTCTCAACTCAACTGGACATTCTCCCAAACACTTTCCCTATATATATTACATACATATATACATCCATATTTCTATGAAGAAAGTTTCAGGACATTTGAACAAATTTAACCGTATGCAAAGTTTTGAACCCATAGTTAAAAGAAAGAAAGACAACAGCAGATAAATTATTGCAGATCACGGTGATCTGCAGTCATGATGTATTTCGGTTGGCCCCACTTAAATTTTTTTTTTTAAAAAAAAAATTAAATACATTCTCACCGTAGATCACCGTGATCTACGGACAACAAATTATTGCATATGAACACCGCATGCAGAGATGCATGCGGTGTCCGATCCTGACCGTAGATCGTATGTCCGTATGCAATAATTTTTTTGATAAAGTTTTCATTTTTATATATCAAGAAGATAAAATAAATGAAAATATCATGATGTATTTCAATTGGCCCCACTTAAAATTTTTTTTTTAAAAAAAAAATCGAAATACATTCTCACCGTAGATCACCGTGATCTACGGTCAGAATCGGACACCGCATACATCCGTATGCAATAATTTTTTTGATAAAGTTTCATTCTTATATATCAAGAAGATAAAATAAATGAAAATATCAGTAAAAATAAAAAGGAGACAACTTTAACCTTCTGCAAAAGTAAAAGTTTTTGAAATTTTTTCAACAGATTTATTGTTGGTATCACAAAGAATTTATACAATTTATTGGTACTGCTAGGTTTATCGTTATTACACTTGAAGCTTCCAGTTCACAGAAAAGGTAACCGCATATGCTTTCACTTGTACAAGTTGGCAATCTCTACACTGTACCGATCAATAACTTTTTCCCTTCTCACTTTCAATGTGGGCGTCAATAATCCATTCTCAATCTGAATTCAGAAAGATAAAAATTACAGTTCTGACCGTCAACTGATGAAGATAATTTCAATGAAATGGAAGCAGAATATATTTTACCGTGAAGGGCTCATCTACAATCATTATAGGCCCGATATTGAAGGAGCAATCTTTAGTCCTTCGATGATGCAAACAAACCAACAAAAGAAAAAAATAAACTCGTCAGTTTTAGATACCATAACTCAAATACGTCAGTTAATTTACATAATCCATATATATATATATATATACATTTTTTTTTTTGAGAAGGTGAGTGGGCACGAAATATCGATTTCCCTAAAGGGTTGAAAACTCTGGTGTGCTTGCTCCTGATTTGAAGAGCCCGTGCCACGAGATTCGAACCCCCGACCCGAGGGACTTACGCCAGAGGCCGCACCAACGAGACACGTCATTTGCGCGCGAGCGCTTGCACACACACACAATAGGAAGAAAACAAGCAAGCAGAATAATTTTGTTCATAGCTTTTGAGATTAATTCATGGTGTTCCAAATCACGTCATTATAAATTTCAAGGTTAAGAGTGTGATTAACAGATTATCACACGTCATTTGCGCGCGAGCGCTTGCACACACGCACACACACACAATAGGAAGAAAACAAGCAAGCAGAATAATTTTGTTCATAGCTTTTGAGATTAATTCATGGTGTTCCAAATCACGTCATTATAAATTTCAAGGTTAAGAGTGTGATTAACAGATTATCAGCATTATAATCATAGAATAGTTAATTAATTTTCGCTATCATCTAAAGCATTAAACCTAAGATTACGGAAAGTAAGAAGGGATGACGGCTCGCAACACACAGGGCAAATTGGAGGAACAGAAGAATTAATTAAAATTGGGGCAAATATAACATTGTAGATTTCAAAAATAAATATTTTGATTTAATGTTTAATAAACATTAATAATAATTCATTAAATAATGTAAGATTTAAAAAATAGAGGACTATATGAATTGAGAGATTTGAAGGGATCATGGATTGAGCAAAAGAAGAAAGCAAAGTAAGCTGAAGGATTTAAAAATTGAAGGCTTTATAAAAAAGTGAAATTTTGAAAGATCAAAAGTAATTGTTTAAAATTGACATCTTAAATTTTATGATTAGGTGAAATTGATGTTTAGTTAAAAATAGAAATTATAGAAAAAAAAAAGACAATGAAACTTGGCAGAAAAAAATTAGCAGAATAATTAAGATATGAATTTATACTACTGATTTTAAATAAGAATAGATTAGTTTTGATAGAGTATATAAATATATACACATACCTTTATTAAAGATAGTGTACAAATGCAACTATCAAATAAGTTTTAAAAATAATAGATAGATAAAATGAATTATAAATAAGAATAATTGTAAATTATTTAAGTACAGTTTTTTTAATTATATGCTAATCAACATGTCCAATTGTAGAATAAAGTGGGACTGAAGTGAAGCAAGCAAACAACAGAAAAAGAACATCAACAAATTTCATCAAGATGTTATTTTATAAAGTGAAACTAGGAGAGTAATTACTATTCTACCTATACTAAATTCAATTCTTTTATCATTGTGGAATGATTTGCAAAGATTAGATCAAAATAATATAAACAAAAATTAAAATGAATGTTAATATTTTAAAAATATTTCATATATTATATTCACATTGAAAATTTACTGTATGTTTTAATAATTGAAATAGATAAAATAAAATTAACATACAATTCAATCAAAAGTTATCCTCGTATGATACTAATTGGGGACACAATTGTATCTGTGCATGAAAATAGAAATTAAAAAAAAAAAACTTGAAAAATAAATGAGATAAAAAGAAAAGAAAATGGATGTATTAATTGTTTATAAATAAATATATAATTACATAAATTTTTAATAGGTCAGTTCAAAAGGAAATTGCTATCTCAACAATTGTAATTAGTAGAAAATAGCTCCATTCCGATGAGACAGCAAAAACTTACAAGCTGGTGAGTCAATGTAGAAGGAAGAAGGAAGAAAAATTGAAGATGGAGGAGTTGAAGGGGCAACCAAGGACATGCCAAAGGAGTGTCGTGCGAGAGAAGGGAGAAGTGAAGGTTGAAGCCTCATGTGTGAAGACCGAAACAAACTCTAGGCTTTGACTTTGAGTGTGACAGAGAAGGGAAAGGGAAGAAGGTTTCGAACTCCTTGAGGGATCGACACATGTCATTTGCACGAAGGACAAAAGGAGAGGAAAGCTTTCACCTTGTCTGAACAGAAGAAGGGAGTTGCGCCACTTGAAAGAGGCTCGATCACCTCCTATGCAAAGGAGAAGAGAAGGGGAGGATTAGCAGGTCGTGTGGTAGAATAGATCGAATTGAGATTTTAAAAAGGTAAAATTAGGGTTAGGATTTAGTTTTTTTTATTTTTGTACTTTTTTTATACATATTTAATTGATTTAAACTTACAATGCGGGATTACACTCATTGAACCAGAAAAAGATACTGAAATTTAACAAACACAAAAAAAAGAACAAATAATATTATTGGATTCAAAGTCTAAAATTACAACAAACAACAAAAAATATGAAATTGCAACAGAACAAGAGCAAAACATGACACTAGAACTAAGGTTGGATTTAGAGTATAGGTGGTGCCGAGGGGGCTATTTAATAGCAGTTGAAGGCATTCAACAAGGTGCCAGCAAACTGAAAAGTGAAAAACCAACACGATGAAAAGATAAATGCAAGGAAATTGTTGAATGGAAACAACGTTGGGTTGGGCGTGGAACAATATAATAGTTACTTTTTTGGGTGGTGGTAGTTAGAGGAAAGCAATGAGGGTGAAAGGAAGCGATGCGGGAGAGAGTGAGGGAAGGGTAAAAGGGTATACACACCACCGTAGGAACGAGATACTGCTGGAGAGCCACTCAGAACCCTTAGATACAACCCTAGAAAGGGAAAAAAGAAGCCAACAACTCTACAAACTCAAATTAATAAGAAATTCAAACCCAAAACGTCAAAGAAACACTTTAATCGACCTACTACAATCATGAGTGGGCCCACTTCAATTGTGCATAAACCCTAGGCTTAGAGAGGGCCGATCTACGTTCCCACAACCAAGACCAAACCGATCCAGGGTCCTACCCAATGCACGCATTGGGAAGTGTAAAAGAAAGGCTATTCTGATTCAGATTGAGGATTGTACAATAAAGGAGGTGATAGCTAGGTAAGAATTATGGATTTATTTATTTGACGTAATCATTTAAATAGAAAATTATTAATAATAAGGTTATGTTTTGAACCAAGCAACTTTGTAAGAGAGTTCGAGCAAGATAGACGTGAAGAAATCCATTGAATTTAGAATTTACTTTTTATTTAATTACTTAAAAGGATTTTTCAATTTTAAAACATTTAATTGTTATTAAAAATATAAATCAAGATTTATAAGCAGAAGAACATTCTGATTTGAGGAAGAAGAAAGTTGCTACATTAATAAGGATAGGGTGAAAGGAATCGATGAGGGAGAGAGTGAGGGAAGGGTAAAAGGAACGAGATACAGCTCGAGCGCCACTCAGAACCCTTAGATACAGCCCTAGAAAGGGAAAAAAGAAGCCAACAACTCTAAAAACTCAAATTAATAAGATAATTAAATCCGAAACGTCAAAGAAACACTTAAGTAGACCTAGTAGTATTATGAGTGGGCCCCACTCCAACTGCACGGAAACCCTATGCATAGAGAGACTGATCTAACTTTCCACAACCAGGACCAAACTGATCCAGCGTCTTGCCCAACGCCCGCATCGAGAAGTGTAAAAGAAAGGCTATTCAAATCCAAATTGAGGATTGTACAATAAAGGAGGTGATAACTAGATAAGAATTATGGGTTTATTTATTTGAGGTACTCATTTAATTAGAAAAACAATCAATAATAAGGTTATGTTTTGAACCAAGTGACTTTGTATGCGAGTTCGAGCAAGATAGAGGTGAATGAATCCATTGAATAAAGAAAAAGTTAGAATTTACTTTTTATTTAATTACTTAAATGGATTTTTGTAATTTTATAACATTTAATTGTTATTAAAAATATAAATCAAGATTTATAGTCAGAAGAACAATCCGATCTGAGGAAGAAGAAAGTTGCTACATTAATAAGGACATATTTGTGCATGTTAAAGACAAAAGAAAATGAAAATGGTTATACCTTCATAACATAAAATAGAAAAAATGGAAATGATTTTGCTTTTATGGTATAAGATAAAAATAATTTTGATGGTGCTCCTGAGACGCCTGAGACAGCTTCTTAATGAAAAAGGAAATGAAAAGTAATTTTGATGGTGCTCCTGAGACAGCTTCTTAATGAAAAAGGAAATGAAAAACATAATTATTAAAAAGATAAAAATAATATTGATTACGATGATTTAAAAAGAATTTTATAAAAAAAAAAATGTAAAGTTTACTTTTTAGATTGACAATCATATTTCTTTGAGCAATCCTGTTAGGCATTTGCATAAAGATTTAATGTGAAATGATAATTATTCACTAAATTGCTCTTAAACTTAATCTATTGTTGAACTATTTTTTCTTGAAAAGGTCTACTAAAATGAGATGACTGATAGGAGGAAATTTGTTTACAAGAGGAGCAACTAGTAAAAATAGGTAGTAATTTGCTTAATTTATATGTTTTATCACTTTTATTATATTGTTTGTCTGTGTCAAATTAGATGATCACATGTGTGATGTTGAAGGATGTTTTACTTATTTATTGTAGATTAGTGGCTCTTCTATATTTGAGTGTTATTGTGAACTAATGTTACTCTTTAGAAATATTTATTTTTACCGCCCAACTGTCCGTTCTCATCTTGGTTTACTCTAAGTTCTCGGGTTGGGTCGTGACATAATTGATAGAATATTTTAGACGGTACTCCTAAAGACTTCTTAAATTTAAAAAATTGTTAAAAAATTATGATAAAATAAATTTTAATGTTTAATAAATTTTAAATAGCATGCATGTTAGAACATTCGCATAAAATATAGTATATATTAGAACTTAAATTATTCACCAAGTTGCTTTATAATTTAATCTGTTATTTAACTTCTTATTACACGAAAAATTCCTTTGAGTTAAAAGACTGACAAGAGACAATATGCTTAAAGGAAAAGAAGAGCTAATAAAAATAGGTACCAAGAAAATATTGTATCTAGTATTATGTTTCTTTACTAAATTTATTATTGCAAACTAGATATTTTTGTGTTTAGATGATATTTTAAAAATCTTCTGATTTAATAGCTTTTTATTGTTTGAATGATTGTTAAGAATTGTTGTAAATATTATATTAGTATAATTCTATTATCAGATCGTTCTATCATGTCTTGAAAATTCCAAATTTCCCAGATGGACCATGACAAACTGGTCAAATCATAACCAAGATTTTGGTAACTAAAGGTGAATGAATGCGATTAGTTAAGCAAGGCAAACATGAAAAAAAATATTTTCACAGGGCGTTGACCAAGATCATTACTGAAACATACATCATGTAAGAAAATTAATTTAACTTCACCACAGCGAGGTTTAGGTGGACCTTCAAATTGTCGATTAATTGTTAAATAAGGAACTAAACCAGGTTGGACAATCCAAGAGCAAGTTAGCAATATCTAGTAAGGCAGAGAGGAAACTCTTAACAATATGCACACAAATAAAAGCCTCAAATGCTTTCCCATATTAAATAAAAGGAGGATAATTAAAGAACTTTTGATTGGAAGAAGACTCCAACAAGTCATTTCAAAACTTAATGTTCCATTATCAATCAAACATTGCACCTTGAAGAATAAAATTGCAACATTAAATGTAGTTGAAAAGCATCCTTACCAGTTTCTTACTTCGTCATGTAACAGGCCTAGCATTTTGTCCTTGCTGAGATCAGGATTCTCATCATTGACTAACAAAAGATTTTTAGCTGACGCTAAAACCTCATCCATATTTGGGACAACAAGAGCTCCAAGCCTACGTTGATCCTACAATACAATAGAATTAAATATTGAGGGGTAGAGATCAATACTTCATCTGACAGGATGCAATTAAAGAACTATTTTAGTTGAACACAGAAAGTGATAAAAATAAAATAAATTAATTAACAATAATAAATGTTGATCAATTAAAAACAAAAATCAACAACTCAACCAGCTATTAGCACGCCTTAAGAATGATTGCAGAGAGAATAAATGTTGAACATAGAGAGCAAAAGAATTTGATATACTCAAGGGAGTAAAATTCAAAAACAGGAGTAAAGAAGGACGCTAAATGATACGTGTTCTATACATTTTTGGACGACAATCTGGTGTCATCTATATAGCACTGACAATTCTCAAAATGTGTTGTCCTCGCATCGAACACATATCAGATACCCACACTTATCTGATTATCCGACATTATAAAATATGTGCCTGAATTTTTTTGAACACTAACATGTTAAGGACACTCCTCAATACCGCATTGAACATTCCAACACAATTGGAAAAAAAAAAGAAACACCGGAAGTAAAAAGAATTTATAAATATATGTATAAACTTAATTCTACCTCATAGTCGAAGTCACCTCCTCTCTCGTCACGTTAAAGCTCCCTCTAACATTAGTCAAAGGCGAGCATCAAAGATGCATCATGCATCAAATATTCATCGAAGCCAAGCATAAGTAGTTCTCTCTTCGTTTGTAAGAGTAGAGTGTCAAAGAACCATCCTGCATTCGTCGAACCCGAGTGTTGTTGACGTGGGGCTGAGCCAGCTAAACAGGCTCAACCCAATTCAGATAAGGGGAAAGCAGGGCCGATCAGCCCTTATTGATGGGTTCGGGTTGCCGCCATAGGGGAGGAGTCTTCCCCTTCTAGTTATCTATCATAAATATGTTTTACTCCTTTATTAAGTTTTCTGTCGGGCTAGCCACCAAAATCTCAAGTTCTTCCTTCTAGGTTGTATCTCATTCTGAGGTAAGTTATTATGCTCGACATTTCATCCTTTGCAACCTTCCATTTGCTGCCGCCGCCAATGTAATTGCTGCAACCATCCTAAGTACAACACCTTTATTGTTCCTGCAGTCGTAACAACCTCCCCTATCTCCTAGTCATCCTAGCTTCCACTCTACCCGCAGCTTCCAACCGCCAATAAGCCATGAACCTTTCGTAGCTTTTCTGCGGCCTACTTTCAGTCCCATGACATCCACAACTCCCTCACCACCCAGCCTTCGTTTCGTAAGTTCCCTGCTCCCTGTTGTCTCCCACTGCACGTAACTCCTTCCCCACCATTTTCCCTATCACGACCAACTTTCACTTACCCTTATCTGCTACCCCACGACCACCTTTCACGCCCCCTCCTACAACCGGCCTCCCCACTTCCAATCCACCGAACCAGCCACCACCTTGACCTAAGCCGTAGTTTGGGTTTGTGTTGTGTTTAGTTATTTCCTAGTTCCGAGTGTGTAAGTTGTACTTCTATTTGATTTTAGTAACAAAAGTTATATTTCCGATGTCATTGAAGTTAACTTTTGAATTAATTGTAGTTCTCTTTTGTTCATCGAAGTTGAACCTACACAAACTAAAATGAAATCCATAATCTTCTTTGTCGCAAGCTGAGCAGGAGTCAAAACTATTTCCTGAAGCCAATCCAAACACCCCTCGAACTTTGCGATGCTTGCACTGAAGCTTCTCTTCGTTGAAGCCAAGTGGAGTCGAAGCCTCCGTAGATTTGTAAGTGATAATATATTGTTGACCTCACTTTTGGCGAAGGTGTAGTTTTTCTCCTCTTTAATAGCCTAAGGTCTAGCCATAGGACTTCCTTGTCAACTACTCCTAGAAAACTAGCAAAGGAGCCCTCCCCGTTAGAAATTCTGAGCTTTTCTTCGTTTGACTTGACGTTCCGCATGGTAGTTTTGACTGCTATTACTTAGTAGGTAAGGCTACTGTGGAGAAACTCAAGGAGCATCCTATAGAACTGTTGGCCTTAGGATTGACTGTACGCGTTGATCTGACGCAGTCATGCTCTTCGCCGTGCCGTCCTGTTTGATTGAGCTCGAGCCGAGTTTTTGACGTCGACGCACCCGGAATGTCGATTTTGCTTAGGGGGACGTTCGTTTCACTATGACGACACGTCTGGGAAAAAAATACACATTTAAGTGTTAATTATAATAAGAAATAATATTTTATTATTATTATTATTATAATTAATAACTTGTATTAATCTCTAACCTAATTTTATTTTTCTCCCCCTCCCCTCTTCTGTGTCTCGATCCTGTGGGGCCCTAAATTGGCTTGTTCGGTTGCCTGGCCCGCTCCTTCGTGCCGTTGGAGAGATTCGTTCCCGCGTTCGCCCCTCGCCCTCTCGCAGACGCCCATCCGTCGTATCCTATCTTCTGCATTCTGAGTTCGATCTTCTCTGCCGCGGATCGTATCCTCTGCGAGGATCTAATCCTCTGCCTCTCTCGATCTCTTGAGTCATATGCGATCTCTTAATCATTCCTTTTCCTTTTCTGGTCTATATGAGGCTTTCGTTTGGTGCGTTTCAAGTGGGCCGAAAATTTCTGAGAGGGAGGGAAAACTCTGCCAAATTTATTTCTCACCTTTTTCTCTAGTTGTTGGAAGTTCTTGGTGCTTGGATTGGCTTCCTCTTGCTGTTGGAGAGGAGTTTAGGCTGTGAAGTATTTTCTTAACTTTTTACTTTAGTTATGCATTAAAGAGGTACTTCTCCCCCTCCTCTGTGCATTGCTTTTTTTCGATTTCTCTCGGCCAAGCTGCTGGGAATAGTTTTTCTTTGGATTGTACAGCATGCTAGTCTAATATACTTTATGTATTTTGTGATATTCACCATTCAAGAATATGAAAGTAGGTTTTTGAGCATGTTCTAGGAGTTAGTCCTGATTATTTGCTATAATCAATGAAAATATAATATGTTATTGGATGCCTTCTTTTTGCTTGAAGTATTTGAAAGTATTATGGATGTAGCTTTGAAACGAGATTTGCTCCTCTGAAATACATGTCGGAATGCATCATAAAGCTTTTTATTTCTATCACTCTTGCTTAAAATGAATACTAGAGAGCCCGCTTTTCTTTTCATATATATGTGGGGCTCGGTTTTAGCTTCTGTGGTTACCTCATTTGTTCGAAATCTATATGGAGTATGAAAAGATTTATTTTGAAAGTCCCTCGGAACTTATTTTGAAGGCTTGGTGTTTGATTTATCACTGCTCTTTTTTGTTCAAGTATTGGTTGAGAAAAAAAGAATTTTTGGAGGCCTTGAAATGTTAACTTTGAGGTTTATGCATGCTTCTCTACTTCACGTTATTCTTCTCATATGAAACACATGTTGAGGTGGATTTGTTTTAGCCACCGGATGGCACGGTTTTTGGCCTTTGTTGGGCTCGATTTTTAGCCTCTATTGGGGCTCGGTTTTGGCTCCCTGTGGCTTTTCCTTACTCGAAATACATGTTATGAGAAAATTTATTTAATTTGGAAAGCCCTATAACTTGTTTTGATGGCTTGGTTTAGCTCCTCGTGAGACATCCTTTTGCTCAAATATCTGTTGTAAACTATTTCATGCTTGGAATAGTTAGGTTTGTGGCCCGAATGTGTTCTCTATGTTGTTGTTCTTGTTTAAGATGTATAATGGCTCCATAAATTGATGTTTCAAAGGCATGTGGGTTATTGTTTGGCTTTGAATGACTCGGTTTTACCTTGAGGTGGCTGGAGTTTTAATTTCCGTTAAAGCTCGGGTTTTAATCTATGCTCGGGCCCTGTTTTGGCCTTGAATGGCTCGATTCTGCTTGCTTTGGCCGTTACCCGAGAGCTTGTTGAGGGGTTGTTCTGTGCTTTTCTGGGTCCTTCTCTGGCTCCTACCTGAGAGCTTGTGATGGAGTTTGTTCAGACCTTTTCTTGGTCTTACTCGTGAGCCTGTTGGTGCGTCATTTGGGATTGCTTGGCTCTTCTTGTTGGGCTTTATTATCTTGAATTTTGTTGATGTGAATTTTGTTGATGAATCAAGTTTTTGTCATCCAAAAATTAAAATCATTTTATTTATCCTCTTATGTATGTTGAAAGGGCATAGTAGCCACAGGTGGTTCTTTTGGTTGCCTCGGCCGTGAGCCTTAACAGCTCCCCCTTTCCTTTTTGGTTGCCTTAGCCGTGCCTTAGTGCCTTAGCCGTGAGTCTTACCTGTTGTTCCTTGAGTTGCCTTTGGTCGTGGGCCTTAGCAGCTGTTCCTTGCTGCCCTGAACCGTGAGCCTTAGTAGTTGGCTCCCTTGAGGGTTGTCTTGGCCGAGAGCCTTAGCTGCTATTCATCTTTTTGTATTGAGCTTGGCTGTGAGCATTTATGTGGTTTTAGCCATATGTTTTTATGCTTATTTAACATATGAAGCGTCCACGTATAGCCTTTTTCTATACGTGAAACCATCAAGCAAGGTCGCAAGTAGTTTGGTTTTATTTTGGGGCTTAGGGCGGTGATGACAAAGGCACACCGGAGATAGAGCAAAATGATATGTCATCCTACGACATCGGGATCCGATTCAGGAACCTATCAGGATCCGATTCAGGAACCCGGTGAGCTATAGGATGACAGTATCATTCACTGACATAAGACTAGTGAGAGTTGATCCGAACCTTCTTAGGTGTTGGTGGCCCTACGCCCAACAGCGCGATCGACTCGTGGACAACTACTTTTCAAAATTGATAACAAACAAATTTGATAAGAATAGATACACCATTTTTTTCTAAAACAAAAATATATTTTTCGCTACAAATAAAATTGATACAATCCCTTTTGTATGCTTGAAACTTATGTGCATGCTAAAAATATAAATTTTAAATACATTTTAAACATTGGTTGTCCATCTGTTGATTACCTGTTTGGGCTAAGGAGTACCCTCCTGAGTTAGGTTCGATAGGACACCTTTCTAGTTGAGTGGCGGGCTTTATACATCCGGGTAACCGAGTAGCCTTCGACGACCCTCGAGTACTAATATATAGTTGAGCCTAGCCTCGACCCGAGTGCTTGCGGTCCCCTCTTTTCAGACTTTTTCATATGTTTTCTTGGAATTTTTGGACAAAGTACTCGTGGTCTCTTTTCGGGATTTTCCTGTGTTTTTCTACAATTTTCATCAATTTGTCGATTCGTCGATTTCCTCACATTTTTCTTGTCGTGAGTCTTTTGACGATTTTTCCCGAGATTTCGGGACGACGTTTCTTTGTTTTCATTTATATAAAGCATTTCAACCCGCTTCCTCAAATTTTGTTGCTTGTGTCTGTCGCATCAATTACACCTAAGGAACTGCAGATCTACCAGGAATACAAGTTTGCTTTCTGTTTACAGCATATTACTTTCTTGCAAATCACCTACCTACTGTACTTCTTACTTTTCCGTTACACCGCATGTTGTACTGTTCTCTTTACTGCATACTCTACTGTTTGTCCTGTACTACATACTCTACTGTTATATTATACACTGTGCAACTTCAACATGTTTCCTATAAAATGTTTGAAGAACTATAACCATAGGGCCGCTGGATTTGACATCATAACCTGACACCCTAGAAAACTTGAACTCATCACGACAAGAAGTTTGGAGCTAGCACGGTGGACAGCACGACCATCCTCAACATCAGAAACATCAGAACATGTCTTCCTCAGCTAAATCATTCATTCCTTAGAATTAAACAACAATCCATAGGATTTCGAGGTCGTTCGTGTGGTGCGACATGTGGTGCGACATAAATCATCCTCAACTTTTCTTTTAGACATTTGTACAGTTCTACTGTGCAATCTAAACACTAACTCGTTTTAGGATTCCGAGGTTGTCGTTCATCACGACCTAAATCATCATATCTTCCAGACTGTTTGTGTGATCGTTTCATACGAATGTAAGCCCTAATTAGAATGAAACACTTAAATAATTTCTCCTCGAAACTGAAGTCAAACCATAGGGTAGACTGGGATGTCACCGAGGTTCTCCTTCGGATCTGTGACATCTCCTAGTCTTCCTCCTTTAGATTCTACAATAAATATTCCAAGTTTTAACCATTCTCCTTTACAGAACTCTTTGTCCGATTTCGTTGAAAAGTCCTATCTTTTTGACCTCCTTGAAGATACTTTTTCCTGATTTTTATTGAGAGTATTCTTAGGTGACTACGGTTGTCTAAGATGTAATTAACTATAGGAGCTTGCCCTTATAGGAAGCTTTTCTGAACCCAACTCAAAATAAACCCTATTTAATTTTTCATATTAAATAGGGGAATTTGTCGGCAAATAAAATGGTTTCGCAGGCCAAACGAACGTCATATATTTCTTAGTTTATCACACACACCACACACACACACACACACACACACACACACACACACACACACACACACACACACACACACACACACACACACACACACACACACACACACACACACACACACACACACACACACACACACACACACACACACACATTTATATATAATAAGTTAAAAGTTATTTAAATCTATATATTTATTGGAATTCGAAAAATTAAATTTTAACTTAATTAACTAAACAAGGTGTAATCGTAATATATTTCAAATTTTAATAGATAAATTAAGGAAATTCTTTTGAAACATATTATATATATTTAATTTTAAAAATTAATTTTATAAACATGAAGTACCATAATACAAGTTAAAGTTTATTCTTGCAAACTTAGTTTTGTGATGTCTTTAATAAATAATAATAGAAAAAAATATTTTATATTAATAGTTATTTAAATATTAAATGTGTCCCTGACACGTTGTGTCCTATTTCTTTCAATTACATCGTGTCCCTGTTTTTGTGTTTGTTCTTCATGAAGTGTCATGGATCTATCACGTTACCAACTAAAGGACAGTGATTTCTTATACCAACCGTATCAGGATTTGGTTCTGTAGACTTACAACTTGATGCAGGGATTAAGGGATAAGTTTCTAAAATGATACATGGGATACTTATAAGTAATGGAAAATTAAAATTTTGTATATCGCAAGTGGTCAATTTCTTCAATAACTCTGTTTCATTTGAAGGAAGACAGGCGATACTAGAAATCTAGCCTAAATGATAAGGAAATATGGCAAATATTTGAAAATTTTCAGGAAGAATTTGAAAGCAAGTAAAATCACTAAGCAAATAAAAGAAATATCCACAATAAGTTTTATGACGTGTCAATTTTGATAAAAAAAAAAACAATGACACTAGATTAACCAATAACAATTTATGTAGACAAAATAGAGCAAGGAACAGAATTATCAACAAATTATGTAGATAATAAAATAGAGCAAGGAACAGAACTATCAAATAAGAAAGGACTCGTACCAATGCTATATTATTTTTCCCAGCATCAATTAGTTTTACTTTATTAACCTTACTTTGGGTACCTCAGTTATCCTAGTTCAGATTTTAATTTCCAATTCTTTGTCTTAGAATGAACCAACTAAATTACTAGACTTTTAATCCCTATAGGGCCCTGGTGGACACTCCCAAGAACAGTCCTTCCCTGGCTTAAAGTCCTCTCAAGCTCCTAGCCCTAGTCCAATTCTTCAGGGTGTCCATTTTGTCTCAGCAGGTTGTTGGCCGTTGGTCCCGAGAGAACACTTCCTGATGGCCTCATGCATAACCATCTTGATGCATCACTGGCGCCTCTTCCAGAGAAGGCCACCTGTCGGTGACTAATCTCAATAATTCATTCTTCTTGACGACTTGCTATAGTCAATACTTCATTTGGGTGTCGTCTTTTTTGAATGAGCCACCTCGCTTGGTAATTTGTCCTGAGCAATCGCCTCAACCTGCATGGTCATTCACTGTCAGGATTGCTCTTTTGGCCAAATCTAAAAAAAGTCAAACCTCACTACCACTTTGCTTCCAAGTTAACTAGGTTCTACACCTTGGACATCTCACTTTAAATTTCAAAGGATTATGGTAGCCTTTTCCATATAAAAAAGTCGTTGATATTGGAATTTAGTAAGCATTCAATGGAAAATAAATATTATTGCTGAATTCAAAATATGAAATTACAATAAAACAACATGAAAATCTGAAATTGCAACAAAACAATACACAACACTAGAACTTGGGTTTGATCTAGGGTGGCAGTGGTGCCGGCTAGAGATTTGGATCTACTGGTAGGTGGCAAAAGCCTAGCACGTTGTAGGGTGGCGCAGCAAGGGAGAAGGGGTGAGTAGCAAGGATAGCGGCAGGGGTGCTGTCTTGAGCGGCGACATCAATTTTGGATGAGAAAAACAGCAGGTCAGTAACGGCAACAATCGGGGAGTGGTTAGGGTGAAGGGAATGGGTGCAGAAGAGAGTGGGGGATGGGTAGAAGGAGATATACACCACCTCGGGAACAAGATAAAACCGGAGCACCACTTAGAACCATCGGATATAGCCCTAGAAATGGGAAAAGAAGACACCGACAGCTGTCCCGAAACAAATCATACCAAAAAATAAACCCTAAATACCAAGAAAGCACAAATTTAGCCCTAGATAACTAGGAGTGGGCTCCACTCCAATTGGTCGGCACTCCCGAGACAATTAGAGGACCGGTTGGCCCTCAGAAACCGTGGACTAAATTGGTCCAAGTACAGACACCTGCATAAGTCTCCCGAGGTTGGGGGAGCTTCAACCTCATTCGTCAAAACTTTTGTCTCCTCATAGTATGGAGTTACGTCGGTCATGTTAAAAGTAGTAGAATTGTTGTAATCAACAGGGATTGGAGAGCCTTCGATTGCGTCTCTAAAAACACCTAGATCCCACTGTTGGATGCAATGTCCCACAAAACACCTAAGAAGGTTTCCACAATTACCAACAAGATTACTGGATAAAGTTAAGTCGACTACTTCCATTAATTAAGTACATCAAGGTCCTTCTCAAGAATATAGAACTGAGATTTAAATCCAGTTTGCAATCATTCACTTCCTCATTATAAACTAATAGTATATCCATTCTTACAATCCCCATTATTGCTACTAAAGCGAAATAGTATAGAGCCCACTAATTAGCCTTAATTATCTCTTCTAATCAAAACAGGTGATTAATTATAGGGAGTTGCACTTATGGGAAACCTCAAATCAAATAAGTCCTTATAAGAGGGTATAATTGATAGCTATTGCCTTAGCTTAAAATCTGATCTGCCATATTAAACATCAACTCAGAATCACTTGAAAAAATATATTTTTTGACAAAGCCATGCCAATATTTTCAGAATCAACAGAGATCTTCATTACCCAAGATTATAACAAACAAAAATAAAAAAGGAAAAATCCAGTACCAAGTTGGAATCCATATCCTTGATAATTACAAACGATTTAAATGGTGATCTATAGAAATTATATCAATTGCAAATATACAAAAATGTTAGAAAAAACAAATAAAAAATTATATCTTGATACTATGAACAGGTTAACGGATTAATGTGTCTCAGAAAAGGAAGTGCAGTGAGATTTTGTTAGAGCACCTGACCAATGACCACAATATGTTGAATCAAGTTACTCCTCATCACAGCTTCCTCAAGTTCTGAGGGTGGGTTCAACATTTTCACCTACCTATACAATCAAACAAAAGTCATAACAATCTACTTTAAACTATGATAATCATGAACAAAATGGAAACAAGAGAACAGTAAAAACAAGATTACTTATTTATTAGATGTGACAACTCTGCTAATAGTTAATACTAACCAGAGAAAGTGCGTATCCTTCACCAATTATATAAGAACAATTCAATATGAAGGATACCAAGCAATTTCACATATATTATAAGTCTCTTGCATGTATTTTTAAGTCAAACGATCTATGTGAGTTCATCCTCATACATAAATGGATATAAAGTTATAAATGTGCAATTTGATGAATGGAATCATGATAAAAAAAATAGATTTAAAAGTGCAAGGCTTAAAATCATACACAAACAAAGTATATGGAAAGGCGAATATCCATTCATTATTTTTAAGAAAGCCAAACTATATACATTGAATTTTCTATCTTATTGCATTCAATTATAAGATCAAAACCATTTAAGTTGATTTACAACGTAAAATTGTGGGCTTGGGTTAAATTTTTAGAATATAAATTAGATTTTAGATAGAACATCACCCAAAGATTTTGCCCTAATTTTTTAAATATTTTAATATCTAATTTTAAGTTTTCTATTGGTGAAGTCCCTGTGGTTATTATCTTTCCCATCAGCAAAAGAGTTTGATTAATGCTGGTTGCAAAATGCTAAATGTTTAGCATACAGAAGCAGCAAAGTGGGTTTAAATATAAGGAAATTTACCATTTTTTTGCTAAGAGAGGAAATTGGGGGCAATAATGATGAACCAAATTAAGATCCCATTGTAAAATAGTCTTGGGTTGTCGTTGACCATGGTCTGCATAGCAAGAGGAGGAAGTCAAACCAACTTAACAAAAAGATTCTTGTCAGTAGCTATGAATTGCATCGTCCAAAATTATCTTAAAAACTTGAGATAGATGTTTATTTAGGAGATAATTTTAAGTTCAGCTTAGCTAATAAAGGATTTTGTACTCTATCAAGTGAAGTTTATAGTTCATCGATTAGTAGATTTAGACCATTACAAATTATAGGACTTATTTGTAATCATAATGTAATAATGGTGTGCTAATTTGCTACTACCGAATTAGATAGAGCAGACAATCATAATTATACTTTTTGTGGTATAGTCGGCATGAAAATTTATGGGTTAGAGAACACGTCAACCTTTTTTGTTGGTGTGATATCTTTTTGAGAGTGACTATAGAAGACACTTGATATTGATTCTTTGTGACTTAACATCAATCTTAAATTTGTTATTCACGACTAACCATTGTGATGGGGAAGATCAATTTTTCTCTTAAACAGCAAGTTTTACATTAATATTTTTAAAAACTATATAAATTTCTCAAGAATTAATATTTTTTATCTTGACTTGAGCTCAAAATAATGTTTTAGGATTCAAGAGTATTTTTGAAACTAGGATATTTTTTGGTTGAGATTTACTTATAACATGCCCTTCTTCAAAGCATTTATTATTATATTATTTTTATTTACAAATTAGAAGCTTGATTTTGAAAATATAAACCTTCAGTTAAAATTATTTATCTAAGTGGCCATCATAGGGGAGCTTACTTTTGTATTATTTGCATTACAATTTGAAAGATTGCTTTTTAAAAATAGATCCTTTCGGTTGAGATTTCTTGTCAATGCAATTATCATTAGGGTGGCTTTGCTTTGTCATTTTAGATATTGTTAACACTCTTTGTTTGGTTATCAAGAATTAAGTCCATATCTAAGGTTTGTCGGGCTCAGATACCATATGATATCATTCTAGGACTCCCAGAAGGTATTTAGGAAGTGAGTTTGGTGGGGAGTTAGTTGTGAAATGGCAAGGGTGAAATAATATGTGAATTTGACGGAATTTGGAAGGGTATAGAAGGCGGAACCTGCTGTTGGACAGCAGGTTTAATGAATTCATCAGCTGTCCCTACTCAAAGCAGCGGTCAAACAATGAATCAGCATAGAGGATCCATCACGTATTTCTGAGCAAGTTACAGACACACCAATTGCAAAAAAAAAGCATAAATCAAAGAGAAATCCCTCAAAGTTCATAAACTACAGCATGTATAGAAATTCCCTAATAGAAAATACCTAATTGGAAAATAGGAAAATAGGAAACTAAGAAGAAACGACACAAAAGGAGTAAGCTTGCTGAAAGAAAGGTAAATAAATCAAAAAGGATTAACGGGGCCCGTTAATCTTGTGATCACGAGACGGAACCATGGTATCATGGGAGCTGAACCTCAAGCATACGGTTCCATGTCGATCGCGTCTCTGGTCTGTGACTCTCGTATCTTGCAACAACATTATTTAAAATAATAAGACTTCGCACATCAAATATGTTAATAATATTCAAAGTGAAAAGTTAATTACTTCCAAAACAGTAACTTTCTTAAATGGAGCAGTTTCAACCCATTTGAAAGATTACTCGGTCGCTGATAGGATAAAATAGTGACTTTTCTACAATGGTAGATTAATAAGTTCAATTATATTTAAAATTTAAAATTCAATGACCAGTAAACTATTGATAAGTGTAATGGACTTGCTGGTTGATGTAACATGTCGCCATAGATTTGAAACTTATGACATCGATTGACACTATCAATACAATCTTTCACCACTGACGGTTAGTAGTACTACTTCTTTTCATTTTAATTATCATTATGGGAACTTAATTGGTGCTCACTGTAAAGTTTTTCATGAACTTCAACAATAAACTTATCAGCCATACAATTATCTATGCATCATAGCCACAATTGAACAAAGGTTGCTAGAAGGTGTCGTTGACAAAGCATTCAGTAAAGCTCGCCTGATTTTGCACGGATATCAATATATTTTAGGATAATCTCCTGACTATGAATTAATTGACAAAAAGGCTCCAAACGGCTTGCTCATATATCATGAAGATTTCCTTAACATTCAAAGGACAATATTGATAAGCGTAATGGATTTGCTGGTTCATGTAACATGTCATCAAGGATTTGACACTTATGACATCAGTTAACACTATCAATGCAATCATTCACCGTTGAAAAAAAGGTTTCAAACAACTTGCTCTTACATCAAGAAGATTTCCTTAACATTTAAATGACCAGGATGCTATTGATAAGTGTAATGGATTTGCTGTTTGATGTAACATGTCATCATGGATTTGACCATCAATGCAATCTTTCACCATTGACGGTTACTATTACTCATTCTTTTAATTTTAATTATCATTTTGGGACCTTAATCGGTGCGCCCTGTAAAGTCTTTCATGAACTTCAGCAATAAAATTATCAGCCATACAAGTATCTATGCATCATAGCCACCAATTTAACCAATTGAAGGCCTTCAGTAGAGCTCACCTAGTTTTGCACAGATATCAATATATTTTAGGATAATCTGCCGTCTTTGAATTAATTGACAAAAAGGCTCCAAACGACTTGCTGTTATATCATGAAGATTTGCTGTTTACATTTTGGAACTTCCTCACGCTTACTGAGGGCCCTGAGGCTCTGTTTCTTAACTGAGGGCTGGCTTGTAACGAAAAGTGAAAAGACAGCTGAGGGGGGTCGCAAGCTGGCTTGAAATTGGAGACCCCAGTTCAAATGGGGATTATAAATATTCATTCATTTTAATGTTCAGGTTTAGTTGGGAAATAAAGAAAAACAAAAGAAGCAGCGGATCACGTGTCTCAACAATCAGGCATTTAGCAAAGGCTAACTACCATTGCAGTATCCAACAAAGCTGCGCTCATGAAAGAATCTAAGGATAATGATGTTTAAAGTTAGGTCTGAAAATCTGAACTACGAGCATTTTGGGCAAAGTAGTTTATATTTTGCCACCAAGTAACAAGATTCTTGTCAGTTTGACATAAGAATAAAGAAAAAAAGTTTAATGAACCCACTACATCCTAGTGATAGAATAATAGATACCTATGGATGCTTCAAGAAAGTTTCTGAGTTAAATGCAGAGATGATTGCCATCTATAATATATAAGATCAGCCCACAATCCTTTAATTTGAAAAAGGAACAAAAATAAATTGTTAAATTCATCTTCGAAAGATAAATGTAAACATTACACCTGTGCTGAGAACAATTGTATCCTTTGCACGTCCTTCAATAACAAGCATGCCTCCACATTGACGGCTAATCCCAGCAGAATGTTTGGGCACAATCCAACCTATATCACCGCTGTTAAACCATCCGTCTTTATCGATGGCTTCACCCGTAGCAGATGCATTCTATCAGAAGTTGAAGGTATAAAGATTACAAGTTCACAGACAAAGATTCCAAAAGCACAAAATAAAAGACGACATAAAGTATAGTCTGCCATGATCAGGGAAAAAATTTGCGTACATAAGACGTACGCAGCGATACATGCGTCCTCCAACGGGCTATTGACAAATCAGCACAGTCGGTCCCACCGCATTCATTCAGACGCGACCCGTCGACCCGGCCCGCTCGATTATAACCGAGTTATAACTGAGAGGTACAGGATTTATAACCGAGAGGGCCATTACCGCGGTACCGCTCGGATAACAGGCTTGTAACAGTAACCTCAAAACGAATGAACCGTGTTTATAACCTCGCTGTAACGAACATAACATAGAGTCGTGTAACCGAGAAAAATAAACGAGCTATAACTGATTTCAGCGAGGGTTCGCCCGTCTACCTCGCTGAAATCCTCGTGAGGTTCTGCAACGAGGATTAGTTTGGAGGTTCGGATTCAGCGAGGACTTCGACTTTGAGGAGTCAAACGAGGAATTCTTTAGAGGAGTTCGACACGGGAAGCAATTCGACGAAGGAACGTGAATGAGCTATGACTTCGACGGATCGTGACAGAGGAACAAGATCAGTTCCACCAGGGTTTCTTCAATGAAACGAGAGTCACTACAGGAAAAATCTTTGGAATGACTAATTTCAAATGGCAATTTCTGGTGCAAAACTCAAGGTGGTGAAGTTTGATGAAGCTGATAACTTTGGATTATGACAAACAAATGTGAAAGATTTGTTGGCACAACAGAGAATTTTGAAGGCTTTGCGAGCAACAAAACCAAATGTCATGAAGGATGAAGATTGAGAAGAATTGCAACAACGAGCAGCAGCAACCATACGTTTATGTCTGATAGATGAGGTTATGTATTACGTAATGATTCTTAAATATCCAGGGGAGGTATGAAAGAAATTGAAAACTCAATTTATGTCCAAGGCATCGTTTGGGGCAGCTTAAAAGTGTGGCGGCGTTTTGGACAACGCCGCCTTAGTGTATGGTAAATAGGTTTTCAGTGCGGTTTTAAAACCCGTGTTTCACTGTTTAGCCAGACTATTTTCCTTTGCTGCCCTCGCGCTGCTCTCGGTTGCCCTATTCTTCGCTCAAGCGACCGTGCCCTAGCTACCCGAGAAGAAGGCGTAAAGTGGTAAAAGAAATCGTGCATCATCTCCTTCCTCTTTTCTTTTTTGCATTTTCGTGCGATCGTGCCCTGCTCTTCTTCTTCTTTGTGTATTCGGTTGCCCCATTATTTGCTCGACTGATCGTGCCCTAGCTACCTGAGAAGAAGGGGTATAGTGGTAAAACAAATTCGTGCACCCTCATCTCCTTCCTCTTCTTCTTCTTCTTCTTTGCCTTTTTCAGGGTTTCTCCTCTCTCATCTTGTCCTCCCTCACTGTGTATTTTTTCATGCGGGACTTTATATGGGGTTTCATCGCAATTCTGGTGTGATACAACTATTTCTAATTCATGATTACTGTTAGATCCATACGAAAGAACACCATTTACTTTTTTTTTAGTAAGGAGCAGTTCTTTTAGGGTTTTGTGGTGTAGATCTTTAAGTTTTTGAGAAATATGCTCCCACATTTGATCCATAATAATGCCAGAAAATACAATAATTGTGGTTAGCAGTTTCAGTTCTTATAGGGTTTTGAAATTCGGTACTGGTCTTAGCAGTTTCATTTCAATTATTTTTGTTTAATGCAAATCAAAATGAGTGGTCCTTGTATATAATGAGTGGTCCTTGTATATACCCTTGTATATATAAATCAAGTTTCTTTTCCATTTATCTCTCATTGCTGCAACAGTGAGTCATCTGCAGGCAAGTAGATCTCTTTGGTGTATTGAGATGCTGATATAACTTACAAATTGGTTGCAAAAATATAATGGAAAAATTCCATCTTTCCGTATTTTAGTGCCACCATGTTATTATTGTTATTATTATTAAGGTATAAGTATAACAATATTGCATTGTATGAGGTGTTGTTAGGGAGGCATTAGGCTATGGAAGATTTGCAGCAAGCTGATGATGTTTGTCAGTTCGATGATGCTATGGTTGTTCAATGAAGTATCCTATGGTTGTTCTGCGTTGTGTA
Source organism: Phalaenopsis equestris (assembly GCF_001263595.1). Classification (NCBI taxonomy): domain Eukaryota; kingdom Viridiplantae; phylum Streptophyta; class Magnoliopsida; order Asparagales; family Orchidaceae; genus Phalaenopsis; species Phalaenopsis equestris. The sequence goes on along the minus strand of NW_018164474.1, from coordinate 665,660 downwards.
ACTTGTTGTTTTTTATTATAAGGTTTTAACAAAGAAATGTGACAAATAGAGTGGATCTAGAGATGAGGAGGTAACTTTAGTTTCTATGTGAGGGGCCTAATTTATTTATGTACTGCAAATGGTCCTATAATGTTGAAAAAACGTAGATTAATGCTGATTTTGTATCAATGGGCTAAATTTTGATATGAATGAGGATTCTTAATTTGAATTTGAGATCATATTGGTGTTTGCTAGCTTATGTTGTAGCCAAATGTTGCTATAAAATACAAAGTTCTTGTATTGCAGCTGATTGTCCTTAGTTATATCAATTTTTTGTGTATTGCAGTTGATTGTCCTAAACTGGTACGAAAAATCTACAGTTATATCAATTTTTTTAATTTTAAAAAAGCATGCAATACTTGTTGTGAATATGTGATTGTATTACATACATGTCATCTTACCATCCGTTCATGTCACAGTAAAAAATGAGTAAATCTAAAGAGTCCGGATCATCAACTATGTGGGATAGAGAGGCTACTAATATTTTTTGTGATCTATGTCTGAGGGAGGTCGAATTGGGAAATTGACCCACTACTTATTTTAATAAAGAAGATTGGCAGAATCTCACGACTAAATTTAAGGAAATAACTGGAAGGGATTACGATCAGAAAAAAGCTTGCATATCCGTGGCATTTTTGTTATTTAGTCAAAAAGAAGGTTGCATATCTGTGTTTACAGTCATGTCTGAGTGTTTGCATTTAAGAAAGCTTAATGGTCGAAGTGCATGAATTAGATATTGATGAAATTATTTGTTGGGATTAGATCTTGCTGGAATTAAAAGTTTTGGAGAAAATGTTCTTGAATGTATTTCCTGCTGTTGGAGGTTGTGTTTCCTTCTATAGTTTTTTGTTTGCTTATCTGAAATCACGACATTTGGAAGAAGCTCCATTCTTGTAAGAGAGAAATTGATGCAATTTACTTATCCCAATATAATTCATCATAGGTATTTGTCTAACTGCCTTTACAATTTGTATTGTTGGTGGCCAAACAATGTCTTATCAAAAATTTGATTTCCAAATTTACTTTTTGGTGCTTGTCTAGCTGCCTTCTCTTATTTTAGGTGGTGTTACATAGAGTATTGGAAATGAAGTAGTGTTTATCTGCATTTATTTTTAATCCGAGGAAGTTAGATTTCCTATTAACCGAGCTTGAAATTGCTCTCAAAATTTCAGCTCTTGCAATAATTCTGCATTCAATGTTTTTAATATGTGTAATATTTCTACTCTTTGTTTTAAATGATGCCATAAATTGCTGCTCTCAGATTGGTCTGAGTTATTATAATGGTAATTGAAGGAGTGCTATGATTTATGTGTTGGTTGAGTTCAGTTATTCCAAGATCTACAACCTTTCTTACCCCAGTATTTTATAACCTAGATTGTTACAATTGGATGATGAGAACTATTTTTTATTGTGGACTATATTAGTATGACCAAGTCTTTTCCAATACCTTTGCATTTCTTGCCTTGATTCGAAGATGCACATTTGGATTTTTTTTCATGTATAAGGATTTCTATGTTAGTTGAAAGGAGATGCAGTTTTTTCCCTATCACATCAAGATGAAAATGAGCACATCTTTTGGGTCATAATATTATTGTTATGCGACTGAGGCTCATTTTGATGCTATGGCTTTCATTACATGGTTTATGGCTATACATATATGGAGAATTCTCATTTATGCAGATCTGAAATGGCTTGAATGTAGTTCCTGCTGTTATAGGTTGTGTTTGCCTCTGTAATTTTTGTTTGCTTCAGTAATTTCTGTTTGCTCATTGTGTATAGTGGTAATATTTGTCCTTTTAACTTGTCAAAACATTGGATGGTCATAATATTCTTGTTATGCAGCTGAGGCTCATTTTGATGCTATGGCTTTCATTACATGGTTTGTGGATATGCATATATAAAGAATTCTCATTTCGTGGTATCCTTTTCTTAGGCTTTTATTATTATATGTTTTTTACTTTAATCTCCAAAAGAAATGCAGCTAAAAGGTCATATTATGACAAGTAATTATATTTATCATAGTTTTGGGATGCTTTCAGTTTTTTTAGGCAACCACTGCTTTTATTATCTGTTAAAGGGATGCTTTTAGATTTGGAAGGCAGCCATCGTGTTAAAGTAACTGTTGGTACATGGCACATGTTTCTCAAATTCTGAAAATGTGTGAGTTATATGTAATCTTTCATATCTCACTTGTTATGTGAGTTATTCAGAACTTTGTGGTGGCTCTTCTTCATGGACCATTACTCTTGACCTTTTTGTGAGTGCAATTAGTATGTTGCTTCCTATTTTTTTGCGTAAAATTTAACTGTATATTGTGATGGAAAGCTTCTAGATGTAAACCTTTATTTATCTATGCCTTTTAGTGGGATAGGCAAGCATTTTCCATGGGATGGAATGAAAATGAGGTGCAGCAGGTAACTAAAATCAATGAGATGCATTTTTGTTATTGATTCATTGATGTGCTTTAGATTGAGGGCAAGCATTGTTGAGTCAATGAGAATTCATTAGAATTGTGTGGTAATGTATATGAAACCTTTATGTGATAAATATCAATTGCCTCAAACTTCTGTAGTAAACTATGGCTACGATATATTGAAATATAATTAGTTTCGTCTGGGTAATTTTGGATCAAACTATATTCATACGTTCTGGATTAAACTTGACATTTATGGAAAATCTCTATATCGAGAATTTTGAAGCATGAAATTAAAATTTTGTAAACTTCTCAGTTCAATTGTATATCAAACATTCTGGGAATTATTATCTGGATCCTATATTGTATGGATCCTGTATTGATAAATCTGGTTGTGGTATACTGAAGTATTATATGGTTGTGGTATACTGAATATCGATCATTTCAGATCTATTTTGATGTTAGTTTTGCTTCCACAAAATTTCTAGCAGCTTGGATGACCTAATTCATTAAGGGAAACTGTTGCTGTAAGATCTGTATAATAAGGAAAAGGGAACACTACATACATTTTCTGTGAGAAACATCTGTTGGATCATTGCTATCTATTATATAGACTGTTTACATGGCCAAGCATTTCTAGGCTGCTATTATATGGTATGGTTTTGTATGACAACATTTTTTTTTGGTTCCTGGCATTTAGGGTGAATCATTTGAAACATTTCTATGACTGCTATTTGATGTACAACATTCTTGTGAGTTTATAAAATGGTATGGTTGTCCTTTGAGTACGGTTCTAGCAGCAGGTAAATGGATTTGAATTATAAGAAAAGAAGTATTTTAGATAAAAGAAAATTTCTATGGCTGCTATTTAATGCCTTTCTAGCAGCAGGTAATTCTAATTATTATCGGTGCATATGATTCAATTATAAGAAACAAAGCATTTCACTGAGAAAGTGAGTGGTATATATGTAAAACTTTCGGATTTACCTATTGTAGGTAATTCTAATTATTGTTGGTACATATGTTTTAGCTTTCCCATCTTGTTTCCATCTTGTTTCAGATTTACCTGTTGCATCTAAACTTTCTGCAGTACAAATGAGTTTTGAATTATCTGTTGCTTCATTTGGGTGCTACGCATCCCTGTATATGTTCGATTCATTGTGTGCTTAAAACTACTTGCTGCTTTGCAAATATGTTTGGATATATGAATTAATGAACCAAATGCTATTATATGGATTTATGTCATATTTAATTTTTTTCTTAATGCTAAATTTTACTGATTTTATTGAGATAACGGTGAAGCAGTTTGGACAACCACAGAAATTTGTTGTCGGCAAGTGCTGCCTCTATACTTCGGTAAGTATACTTTCTATATTTCCTCATTTTTTTAACTGATTTATTCTTTTTTTAATAACTGCAGGAAGATGAGTTACAAATATTCAAGGAAGTCCGAGAAAGTGAAGTGTCAGTGCGGGCTACTGTCCTTTTTACTCACGTCACGCCAGCCACATAGTTTCGGGAGGCAATGCCCGCGGTGGGCACAACGACAGGAGGACTACAATTTCTTCGCAATTTCTTCAGGTGGGTCGACAGGGAGTCTGTTTCTATAATATCCCAACTGGACACTGTTGCTTAGAATTTGTCGATATCAAAATTTTAAAACACCACATCTGGTTCGAGTGCTTCCATTTCTACTGCATCCCAGTCGGAAATGTTTGCTCAGGGTTCTAGAGTGTCAGAGACGGGCAGCATGGACCGTGATATGCTGCTACATTTTAGAGTCAACTCTATAATTTTTTCCTTGTCATTTTGACATGTTATTTCTTCTTTTTTTGTGGTCTCATTATTCTCCATATTAGTATGTGAATGTGCATTTTACTTTTGGATGCGTAACTTCGCTCATTTGATGTGATCGAATATATTTGAGTTATATAAATGTAACTCCACTTTTTTGTATTTTCTTGTCTTAACATTTGATCTTTAATTTTGTTGAGAAAATAACAAATTCTATTACACAGATTATTTATTCAACTAAAAAAAATTGCAAATAAGCTATTTACAAAACACACAAACCAAACAGACACACAAACCAAACAGAACACAAAGTGAGGTGGAGAACCAAACTGGCAGAAACAAAGTACATTTGAGATCTGATAATGACACAAAGTACACAAATTTGCAGTTTCAAAAACTTTGTGAGGATTATGGGATTCAGATGCATTTTTCAGTACGCAAGACACCACAACATAATGACATTGCAGAAAGGATGAATAGTGTTGACCTCACTTTTGGTTGAGGTTTAATTTTCCCTCTTTAGTAGCCTAGGGTCTAGTTATAGGACTTTCCTGTTGACTATTCCTAGAAAAATAGAAAAGGAACCCTCACCATTAGAAATTCTAAACTCCTCCTTGCTCAACTTGAAGCTCTACATATTGGTCCTAACCTCTAGCACTTAGTAGGTGAGTATGGAGGATCTTATAAAGCGTCCCCATAGAACTGCTTGACTTTAGGGTTGACACTGGATGTTGGTCTGAAGCTGGTTCACTCACTTGCACTCACTTGCAATCATTATCACCTATATTTACTCACAACCCTAAACCCAAAATTATTGACTTTGATCCCTTAACCTTTTGGGAGACTCATGTTGATGATCACCTGATGGTCACCTAAACATACTAGCCCTAGGCTAGGGTTTTTCTAAGACCAGTACATAGATGACCCAAATAGGGATTTCATTGGTCTATAGCTCACATGTGGTAGTTGGCTCCCCCAATTTTACCAAAAATACCCAACTGGGCATTTTGCCCCAAAATTCCCCCAAATTACCTAAATGACCTTGGAACCCTAAATTTGGCCAAAATTCCCAAATTCACCCAAAATGTCCAAATTTGTTTAAATATCATTTCAAACCTTTCGACAATACCCAAAAACTACCCAAAAATGCCAAATTTACCAAAATACCCCCAAAATTGACAAAATTACAAAGATACCCTTGACACCCCAAACTTTCCAAAAACCTCCAAAATCACTCCAAATATCTCCAAAACCCATTTGGACACCTCAATTGGACTCAATTTGACCAATTTGATCAATTGAACACAATTTGGTCAATTTTCCATTTTGACAAAAACCCCCAAATTACCTTTAAAGGCCCAATCTCCCCAAATTCACCTCAAATGTCCATCAATTGGGCCCAATTTTCTTCAATATCAATCCTAAAATCTTAAATTCACCTTTCATATGACCAAAATAAACCAAATATAAGCTTAATTAGAGCATGATTTGAGCCCAACTTCGATCTAAGTCAAACACTCAATTTTAGCCCTATGACTTAATCCCACCAAATTGAACCCCATAGCCTACTTAATTTGCCCCAATGTAGATCCTAAATCTTTTATAACACTCATACGCACCAGAAATTACCTTAAATTGGCTTTGATGAAGCGTAAAATCTCAATTTTATTTAATTTTGACCCAAGTCCAAAAAAAAGAAAAAAACCCCAATTTTGCCCCAAATTGGCCATACCTCAAAACTCCACCAAATTGATTGCCTTAGCCCCAAAATTGGCACCCAATTTATATTGAAAATTCTTCATGACATTCCTATTGACCATTTTCAACAATAAATATGGACTTAGCCCAAGCTTAGCCCAATCAAGACCCAAGTCTAGCCCAACATGCCCAAAGTGACCAAATTTCCAAAATCCTTCAAATTGAACCCCCAATTGAAATCAAAATCATTTTAATACTTCACCAAAAATCTTCATTACATTAATATACACATTTTGATCGATTAATTGGACTCAAAATCATGGCTAGCCTAACCCAAACCCAACCTTTAGCCATTTTGACCCACATGGACCCCTGCACCAAAAATTGACCTAATAAAGCTAAATTGGCCAACCAAAGACCACCGCAACCACTAAAACATTAGTTTGGACCAGGTTAAACCATAAAAAACCCACCAAAGCAAGCTATGGACCAATGGGTCCCTAAATTAAGGGATTCATACCCATTTTTGGGTCTTAAACCAAATATCTCTTCCATCTTTAATGTTGGAAGAAGTTGTGATGATGTAAATCTATGTACTTCATTTACTTCTTGATTTGTCCAATCTATATGTTAAAATTTATTGTGAAAACATGTAAACTGGGCTGGTATTGTCTCAGTCAACAATTGGAAAGAATCACACGAGGTTGTATGAATGAGAATGTAGTTCATATGATTGAGTGCAAATAAATAAGAAAATATTCATTGAAAGGTGTAGAGTTAGAAGAATTTAAAGTGACAGGTTAAAGCCACCAACTTGGTTTATTATTTTAGGTTTTGATACGAGATGTTAGCCCCCAAGTGGAGGGAATCGAGGGAACTCTAAAGTGAGAGCTAGTATCTTCCCTGCCTAGCAGGTCTTCAGAAATATTCAAACTTTAAATTAGCCTATGTTCTTTATAGCATCTCTAGTAAGGGTAAAGAATATTATTGCTCCTATTTGACACAACACAATATGCATACTTCCACAACAAAATTATTATACATAACTGATTCATGACAAGAAGAAAGATATTTTCATATTTAGTGCTTTTCTTCTACAAATACTCAAGTTATCTTCAAGTTATCTTTCTACAAATACTCAAGTTATCTTCTTGAGTTTGTTCTGTTTTTGTCAAAATATTAAAATTATCAAAAATATTTAAACTTTCTTTATTGCAAAAATGTATTTAGTTTAAATAATTGTCTTTTTAAAAATAGAAAGTTTTCCAAAAAGTCAATATTGCATATCTTCTATGTGGGTTTGATATTCACATCTTAATCAAAAAGTCCTATATTACTTGATAATGATACGTATACTTGCGTAGTATCCCAATATATATAAATTAAAAGTTAAATTCTTATTTTTTTTCAGGATCAAGTTTTTGGTTTTGTTGCGAAATAAAGAAATATAAGTGAAAAATATAATCAGAATTATTGTTATACTGTTGCATATAAGCAGTTTCGTGATCAGTGCCTCAACCTTTTCATAATAATTTGGTTTCTTATTAGTAATATGCTTTTATCAAAGGTAGATACATTGTTGAGAATGCTCTTATTGTTCAAGAATGAGTTCTTAATTTAGATAAGAAGGGCCGAGGAGGTAATGTTATTTTTAAGATGAACATTTAAATAGCTTATAATTCTCTTAGATGGGAATTTATTTTAGATGTTTTTAAAGATAAGGGTTTTAATCAAGATTCTTGTGATCTTATTAAAAGGATTATGGTAAATAACTACTTTTCCGTTTTAATTATGATAAGAAATGTGGTTTTTTCCAATCTTCTAAAGGGATTAAGCAAGTTGATCCTCTTTCCCCTTATATTTTCATTCTGGTTTTTTATTATCTTTCCATCTTAATATGCTTTTATACACTTATCCTAGCATACTTTTTGTTGATAAAGGGAGTTTTGGTATTTCTCAACTTGCTTATGCATATGATCATATTATTTTTACCAATGCTCAAAAGGGTTCTATTAAAAGGCTTTGGAAAGGTTTGAAGCATTTTAGTGATGTCTCTGGTTTAGTGTTTAATACTAGTAAATGTAATTTCTACTGTTCTAAATGGATTGTGTCAAAGAAAAGGAATTAGATTCAGGATTATACTAGTTGTATCACGGGGGTTTTCCTTATTGTTTATTTGGGCTTTAATCATGCCAAAGAAAGGAGGAAGAAGCATCTTTTTGATAAAATTATTGATAAAGTTAATAAGAGGTTGCTTGCTTGGGATAATTTATTATTTTCTTTTGGTGGCAAGGTAATTTTATTAAAAAGTGTGCTCACTTCTATTGTATGTATACTTTATGTTTTATGAAAATGCCTACTAATCTTTGCATCCAGTTAGAAATATTTTTAATAGATTTTTGTGGGCTGGTAAGGATCATAAAATTCATTGGATGAAGTGGTCTAAAATGTGTACACCTACTTCTCATGGTGGGTTAAGTTTTAGATCTTTATCTGATTCAATGAGAATCAACCTTATGAAATTTCGGGTGAATTTCAGAAGTATTTTATCTCTATGGGCTCGTATTATGAAGGAAGAATATTGCAATAATGTCCATCTGTTGGTTGTTTCTAGCAATTTGGCTGATTCTTATGTTTGAAAGGAGATGTCAAAAGTTTCTAAACATGCTGAAAATTTTATTTGATGGGATATTTGTGATGATTCTAGCAGTTTTTGGTATGATAATTGGATAGAAGATGACATATTGGTTGATTCTCATGGAGGTCTTTTTGAGATTAACCTGAAGGTTCATGATTTTTAGAATAATCATATATGGGATCTTTCCAAATTAAAAATGTTGGTTAATGACAATGATGCTTTTCTTATTTCTAAGGTTCTAATTAATAATGGTAGAGATCAAGTTAAAGTCAAGAATATTATGGGGAAATCTATGTCTTACATGCCAACTCCTTTTAGCTCTCTAAAGGCTTGAATTTACATTGCGTTTGGAATTCTTTAGTGAAACTTAACTTTTATTTTTCCATTGGTAGCTTTTTCATAAGATTGTTCCTACTGATAATATTTTAAAGCTTAAAGGGATTAAGGTGGATTTTTGCTCTCTTTGTAAGATGTAGGAAGAGGAGATCGAGCACCATTTTTGTAATTGTTCTTATGTTAGGAAAATCTGGAACATGGTTCTTTCACTGTTAAATGTTAAGTTGAATTGGAATTATGTTTTAACTATTAGTGATTTGATTAATTTTTGGAGGCGCAAAAGTGGTAAGTTCTATACTGCTATTTCAATTATTGTTCCTTGGTTTCGTTGGACAATAAACAATGAAATCAGGCATTCCGATAAAGCTATTTCTGAACTTAATTGTTTTAGTTATATTAAATGCTACATTGGTAAAATGCTAAAGTTTGATCAATTCAAATTTCCCATTAATAAGAATCAATTGAACCTTTTTCATTTATTCAATGCGTAAATTGTTAGTAAAGATAAGGTACATGCTAGTATTATTGTTTGGTATAAACTAAATATAGGGGTTGTTAAATTTAATATGGGTGGAAGTTTGAAAAGAGTATTAATGGATGGTGGTTCTGCTGGTATCAGTGGATTTTGTAGGAATCATTTTGGTATTTGCTTATGTTGGTTTCCTGCACCTTCTTTTGTGGCTAATCCTCTTACGACTGATGCAGATGCGATATTAACTGCTTTGAAATTAGCCATTACTTGCGGTTGGAATAATATTATAATTGAGATGGATTCATTAGTTCTCTAAAATATTTGCAATCATCGTAAGGAGTATCCTTGGTTTATTAATAATTATATGAAGAATATTTTTTGTATCAAAGTATTTTGCAGGTGCAGTGGTCCTTTTTTCATCGTGAAGTTAATCAATGCACAAATTGGGAGGCTAAGCATGTTTTGGATTTGAAGAAAGTTATTGTTTCCGACAATATTCTGGGGGAGCTTTCTCAGCTGCTTCATGGTGATTTTTTGGATCTTTCATTCGTGTGAATAAGTTATTGTTTTTTATTTTGTTTGTGTGAGTTGTACAGTGGCCTTAGGTTCCTAGGCTTTATTTTATTTTATTTTTATGTGAGTTGTAGTGTGATTGGGTGTAGTGGAACTTTTTGCCATCTTGATGTAAAGTTTTTTAGAGAAATAAAATTTCATACAGGATTAATAAGAAAAACAAGTGATTCATAGTTCAACATAATTAGAAAATAAATAAGAGTTAAGTGTATTGTAGGAAGGGTTGCAAAAAGTTACTTGAATTTGCGCTTAAAGTATTATTTACAACAATGATAAAACTCATATTTATAAGAGAAAAATAAAATAATAATAAAATTTTTAAAAGGTATACAAAAGTGGCTAGTTCCCAATCATTGGAACTGTTTGTGTGAGAAGAAATATCTAGCCTCACATAGTTAATGAAAAATTATAAAAAGAGATAAAGAGAAAATAAATCAAAGAAAATGAGACTAGTATAAGTTTTTTTTCTGATGAACACAAAGTACACCTAAGAATATAGGTATAAAATATTATAAGTTAACCATATGGTGGAAGTAGATACTCTTGTTAGTTAACTCTACCAATTATGGCTTGAAAAGTGATATATGGAATATTATCTCAGTCTATTAAGCTCATCTTATGACAACATTTACACTCAAACTTCAAAGTTGACGGAGGCATAAAAAAAAAAAAGTTAGAAACTTATTAAAATTAGGTTCAAAAGAAGAGATAATAAAAGACTTGCCTATATGCCATGATTCCAAGAATACTAATAGAATGCTCATTTCAAAATGTCTTCCACATGATAAAATTTCTATTTTTTAATTAAAATAAAAACCTGCTCATAGATCAAATGACTATAACTAATAAGAGATATTGGTTATGAATAAAATAATTAGCCAAAGAGAAACAAATGCAATACTAAAACATACCTAACATGAGGATGAAGAAATAACATTAAAACATTAAAGCACAAATTAAACCATTAAAAAAATAAATGGACATAGGAATAAATATATAAATAGATTTAGTAATCATTAAAAAATAATGTTATAATAAAAAATGGAAATAAAATAATAATTACAGCAAGAGAATATAAAATGATGAATAACAAGTACAAAATATATGCAAAAAAAAAAAAAAAACAAAACCAGAATTATTTATAGCTAGTAATAAATACAGATCTAACTATATGAAAATACATTGAGTTGGATTAAAAACTAATACTCATTAAGAAATTTTTGAAAATTGAATTAATAAAATAAAATTTATTAAATATAATTTAACAACATATATCTCAAAGGCTAACAGTTATCCAAACTAGAAAGTTAACAACCACCCAAAGTGGGGGCATAAGAAATTAGAATAATTCCCACAAAACATTTTAAACTACAATATGTATTTATTAGAGCCTCCTAACCCTCATATTCAATAAAAAATAATAAAAATATAATACTTATGAAATAAAGACTTTTATTGATATCAAGAATTGCAAAACAACAAAACACAAATGAAAAATTTTTTGTACATGAAACCAATACCCTAGAAACCTAACCCATATCAGATATGATAAACTATAAAGTCATATAACATCCAATAGAGTCTATAATACACATCTATATGTTTACCTTGTCCCCATTTTATCAAAATTAAACATACCTTTTTATGAGATAGAAATAACCGTATAATCAAATTCAATAACAACACTACCGAAACATTATAAACTACCATATGTATTTATTAGAGCCCACTAAAACTCACATTAGATAAGAAAATAATAAAAATATGATGCTAATGAAATAAATATCTATATTGATATCAAGAATTACAAATAACAAAAAAAAAAAAAATTTTGTCCATGAAACCAATAGTCTAGAAACTCAACCCATATCTTATATAATAAAACAAAAGGTCCTATAACATGCAACAAAGCTGTAACACTCATCTAAATTTTGACCTTTCCACCATTTTATCAAGATTAGCCATATCTTTTTATGAAATAGAAATAGGCATACGAATAAATTCACTAACATCACTAAGGCATGATCTAAAGTTAGCCAATTAATCATCACTAGTTAACCCTACACCACCTTTCAATATGATTAATGAGAAGGAAAACATCAACATTTATTCAAATATTTTTAATATTCAATTGAACATAAAGATCCAAAGCATATTTAATTGCATTTAATTTAGCATAAATAATTGAACATAGGTTAAGCTGAAAAGAAAGCTATAATAGAATTACATTTATAGTCTCTAAGAAAACCACTACACCTATACTTATCACTACTAACACAATCATTATTATTTTTTTTAAACACTTTGAATAGTGCGTTTCTTCAATTTTTAAGTTAATAATTTTATTATGAAAATTAGAAAGACAGGGAGAGAAATATTAAAGTAATAGCTATGTATTCAAGCCTTTAGAACTTTATAGAGAGATAATGTTAGCTATGAATAGATATTTAAATTTAGCATTCACCATACCAATTATCTTATGATAATCTGTTTTAATACCTCTATGTTTAGGCAAATTTTCGTAAAATAAAATATACTAAAAGAAAAAAAACCATATAAATACCCTAATGGATAATTAGGACCATAGCATATTAAAATGCATGACAATATATTAAAAATGTTAAAATTTTCATACTAAGCTCATGCTTTAGAGGGAATATCTTTATTAGTAAACACATGCAATATACTTTTTTACATGGAAATAATATTGAAGCTTGAATGAAAATTAAAAGCCCTTCTTTTGAAGCCAACATCCACATCGATATAGCCCATTAAAATTTTCTAACAATGTAAAAAGTAGGTAATAATTAATAACAACATTACATCATGTTAATCTAAAAATAGGGAAAGGGTTATTTCTCTAATGAATATATCTCACATATTTTTCAAACTAAATTATCTGGATTAAGAAAGCTTAAATATTATTCGAGCAACTTATTGATTCCTTATATAAGCCTTATTTATCACATTCACAATGAATTCTAGAAGAACAACCATTAGTTTTGAACATTCTAATTATCCTTTAAATAAATCTCTAAATTTTATTTCAAAAATGAAATTAATATTAAAAATTGATTCAAGAGAATCATTACCAAGCCTAATATCTTGTTAGAAGAAAGAAGTATTTGATGCTAAACCCCAATGAAGTAATAATCTATCCTACATATTAGCATTACAAATACTGTTTAAGTGGCAAAATTACCATGTATATAGAAATAGTTAGAAGGATGTTTTATTTAAAATATTTCACATTCTATAAAGCAAGACATAAACTAGTTTCAAGAATAAATGTCCATTACAGTTTATAAGAGTAGCTTTCATCATATTAGTTAAGTTCTTACAACACAACCCACCTTCTTTAAAAATTAAAAGTAATAAATCTACAAGAAGACTAATGGATCTTTTTAGTAATGTGTGTAGAATAAAAATACCACTTAATTAGATTTCAAACAACGATAGTAGGATGGATAGATTGAATTAAATTTGTGGGCAATTAATTAGGACTAGTTTTGCTAAACATAAAGAAACTACCAGTAAAAAAAAAACTTTATCTCCCAAAGTAAACTCTATTTATAAGAATATTAAAAGGATAATTCCTCGTATTCCCTATATTTAGAAGATATACCAAAATCAATAGGTAATGTTTTACAGTAATATCTATTGTAATACTAATTTATATTAGTTTCCAAAATCATGAACATCATGAAAACTATGAACTAGAACTATATCTCAACATTTTATAAGAAATGCATAGCAAATATATCATAATTGAAAACTTAATCTTTATTCTTATGAATAACAAATTTTTTTTTATGGAGATTTTCTTAAGAAAGTGTTGTCTTCATATATCATTTTAGAGGGATCAAATTGGGACTAGTATTTACTTCATAAAATTATTATTAGTAAATTTTGAAAAAAGAGCTTAATAATATATTAATCATCATTAATCCACTCTTCATTTTATAATCTAATTTTGTAGATACAATTAATGGTTCTTTTCTTATTAACAAGTGAAAAGATGTACTTAATTTTCCTATTTCGTTCGTAAAAAATGTTTAAATCTATATTTTTATTTCAATAATTTTTTTTCTTTAGAATATAGTTTATAAAGTCTACTCATCTTCTATTGAAAATTCAAATTTAAATTATATTAATCTTTGATAAAAATTTCTTTTTTAAGGAACACCTCATTTTGAATCCCATGAATGCTTTGAAATAAATTCTTAGAATGATTCTTATTCTACCAAACCTAAACTTACTTAAGACTATTAAATGTTAACAATAACCTGAAAAGCCTTTGAACAAGAACAATAATATTAAAAAATTAACTAAATTAAAAGATATTACATCCATAAAATTAAAATCCTCAACCAACATACTCTAAAATAGAAAGAGATACAATGGCTATGATCATCAGTAGTCCTGATTAGATGCTTGATGAATGTTAATGAGTAAAGTTCAATTCATTTATTATTAAGAATTTTTTTTTCTAATCTCTCCTAAATTACATGATTGTGGCAAGTAGAAACTCTTCATAGCACAATAAGAAGGAGAAGCATCAAATAGTCTTTCATGATTAGACAAAGTAACATTAAAATTACAATCTACCAAGGAAAAGTTATCCAATATATGAGATAAATTAGCTAAATGACTCCATAGATTTTTTTTATCAATATGATTAAGAGTATAAATTGTTAAATAAGTCGAATAAAAAGAAAACTTGTGATGTTCAGATGTATATCTTGATTAAAATCATCATGAATATTGATACTAGTAGCACAAATTTCAGTTGGAATAGGATTACTTTTCTTTTTATACTTTCTCGCACCAACTTGAATAGAAATTCAAATAAAAAACTATTCGATAAAGTAATGAAAATGTGATTCGAATCGAGCAAGCGAACAAAATTTAATATAATCGAGTAAAAATAAATATTTAATCATTTTAAATAAAATATAAGTAAGTTAAAATTAAAATAATAAAATAAAAAAATGATATCAGGACACCTGACACAAATTTGCTTAAGGTGTCCAACGACAAGGTGCCACATGGCAACCCCGGTCTGAACCGTGTATGTCACTGGGCCCAAATTGCAACGTGACCCCCTATTATTGGAAATTTGATGCAAATTTGCATCAGGTGTCCGGATGCAATAGCCCAAATTGCAACTTGACCCCCTATTATTGGAACTTTGATGCAAATTTGCATCAGGTGTCCGGATGCAATAATTTTTCGCAGTGAGCATAACTTTTCGCAGTGAGCAGGGTAAACTAATGAATAATCTTAGCATAATTTCGCCCAATGCTTATACTTTTTAAACAAATTTCATAAGCAAATCAAAATTTTTTATAAATTCTATCCCTAAATTCAACATATAAATTGAACTCCATTACATAAGCACTTAATTTCAATTCGTATAATACTATCAAAATTGAATCTCCAAAACCGAATAAGAAATTGAAATAAAAAAATTAACGGGAAGATCAAATCTAACAATACTTTTATAAACTTTAGTTCTGACTAATCTTTTGAACTCATGCGAACCTAATTTAAATTCCTTTTTATTTTCTGATTAAACATATACAAATATTAATTTGCGGCACAGACAAATGGGACTTGATAATTCTCTATAAATCAAGGAATCGAGGAGACGAAATTTTGCTCATGTCATCTGTAAGCGAGCTACATACAGAGGACGGACAAGATACAAGATACATTGTCGAGATGTTTTTTTTTTCTTTTCTCTGGTGTATTGTGTCCGTCGTCCGTACGTAGCTCACGTACGAACGATGCACGTCAATTTTTTTTTCCAAAGAGACATACTTTAGATAGATGCATACATTTTGTATGTCTATTATCATTAAATATTACATGTAGAAAAAAAGGAAGAATGTCCATACACTTTATGCATGAAAAGAGGGTGATTGAAACAGTAACAATGATCAATGGCAAAGCATCATTTGTATGGTTATGATTGAACCCTTATAGAGCATTCTTTTTTTAAAATAAGTATATCGATATATTATCTTCAAAAGGAATGACAAGACATTATTATACGAGCTTCCAGTCACCCATAATGTGTCTAACTATTTGAGCACTCTCTCCTTAAGGCCAATTGTGCTAGAGGGGATTCAAACCCTCGACCTGAGGGGTCTTATACCGTGGATGCCAACCAACAGAACGGGGTACGCGGCACAGAGAGAGAGAGAGAGAGGGAGAGAGATAGAGAGAAATATAGATATTATTTTGTAAGATAATAACTACATAGTTATAAATTACTATATTTTAGAAGATAAAAAAACTCAGTTTAAATAATTTTATCATAGTTCAAACAAACAAATCTTATATTCTAAATTAGATTTTGGGATAATATATTTTAATAACTTTGGGTTGAGTTCAAACAAATAGAACTCCAAGCGATGAGCATTTTAACTTTAGACATTACAAAAGCAAACTTGCTATGTCAAGCAATGCTCCCCTTTTTGTTGTCACTGTGAAATTTTGACAAAAAAGAGGAGAATTGACATAATTTATGTTAAAATTGGCTCGGATTATTCTGAGCAAGATATATCTCAAGATTTATAACATTTCCTTATAAACTATAAGCAAGTTTTTTTTGTATTATTTATACTTTGTTTTATTGATTGTTGGCTTGTAAAATAACAAGTTTTTTGTAAAATTTTTTTCAAGGCCGCATCTCACAAAGCAATAAAAAGTAAAGAATGGGTACACTAATATGACAACATAGAAGTTTATTCATGCTCATAAAGTAACTAAACCAAATCATATCCATTTGGTGCCTCACATCACTTTTAAAACTAATAATCATGCATGGCATAGATATGCATGCCTTAGCTTTATGTCTTTAATGAGACAAAGTGAACACAAAGCATGAGAAGCACAACAATAAGCAATAAGTGTGTCAAGCTATAAATTCATTGTACCCAAAAGGATGGCAAAAATTAAGATATGGTCAAGGCTTTTTTATGAAAAATAAATTGTGTTCAGTTATAATCAGACCACTTAATTATGATTCATTTAGCGTTGCTCATGTCATGGACAACATTTGCATTAATGAACTATCATCATGTAGTGCTTACAAAATCATCGCATATAAGCTTAATTGAATCATTTTGTTGCATGCATGTGGCTACACCAATCTTTACATGTTACATAAATATTTCAATGATGAGTTTTCTTCTCAGTTAAGATCCATGGAATCAAAACATATGACTTGTAGTAGAATTGAGCTTTTTAATTTTCTTACTTTTGGTAAAAAGAAAAACATCACCTAACAAAGATCACATTTATAACTTTAAATTAATAGTGTTGCGTTTTGGTTTTGACTAATGTGAAAATAGATGTTCTCAATTTAATCTAACTTCATTCAATGATTTCTCATTTTGAGAATATTTATAGGGACTTAGTTGGAGGTGATGCAGGCACATGTCATCCATAATTAATTTGCAGACGGAAGGGGTGAGATGAAGAAGGAAAAAGGGTGAATTTAAACAAACATTTTTTTTTGTCTAATTTGGATCAAATTAATTAATTTTGGATTGAAATATATTTGAACAAATATGATATTGCTATGGTTGAATTGACATAATAAGATGTTATGACTATAAATTAGCATCATTTGGAGTCACGCTCAATATATTTTGATTCAATCCTTTTGACTTAACTTAAATGTTTTGGGTTGCTTGTTATATGCTTTTTGCATGATGGAATATTTGTTGTGGTAAATAGGAGTTGGTATTATAGCATTGAACTAGAATCTTTCACTCATATGAATAAGTTAAAAGGAACATATAACATGCATGTTATTTTTACATGAAAGTCAGATAAGGGGAAAATCATAAGGCGTAGTTCAACTAATAAGGCTTTATCATCACAAGTAGAATATTATGGAAGATGCATTCACCTGTAATAAAAAAAATATATAT
>NW_018164474.1:630063-647651 GCF_001263595.1 Phalaenopsis equestris | reverse complement strand
TTTTTTTTGAAAGGCATAATATATATCGTTGCATGACATAAAATATGAGTAAAATGTTATATCATTCATAGAAAAACATTTGACATGCATAGATCTTGATGTAATTTGTGAATTGCTAACACTCAAAATTAAATTTTGTGCCATTTGAACTCTACTTCACAGCTTTACAGTTATACCAAAGGTTTTGATAAGTCAAATCCAGTAATATCAAAAGTGTTTTAATCTGAGTTCAAATGAGCTCAGCATTGAAAGCATAAATGAAAATTTTAAGTTAATTTAAAGGAATAAACAATCTACAACTCTTGCACTCTTATAACTGAATCGAACATTTCCATAAGAAAAATCTATAATGTCTAAGATAATTCAATTCCTAGGTCATTATGGCATTTAAATGCTTAATGAACTAGTTATGATCAAGTAAATCGACACGAATGGTCTCAAAAATTGTTCTAGAATATTAGCTAAAATAATAAAAATGTTACTTGTAAAAGTTATAGATAGAATCACTTTTTTTACACAATAATGAGAGACAACAATAACAACCACAACAATAACAACTAGCCTTTATCTCACTAGGAGGGGACTACATGAATCCTTTTTCCTCAATGTGTCCTATTGAGAGTCATATTTTTATTTAATTATAATAAATTAAGATTATTTTTATACAACATGCCTAAGTATTTTCAGGTTTACCTCTTTCTTTTTTAACATAAGTCGAATCTAAAAAATCTACTTTCCTAATAAGATTATCAGATGGTCGGCGTTTAATGTGACTAATTCATCTACGATGAGTTTCTCTAATCTTGTTCACCACTGGAGCTACACCAACCCTATCACAAATGTAATCATTTCGCAGTTTGTCTCTAAGTGTCAAGTCAATCATCTGCCAACATTCTTTGTCATAGAGTATTGCAGGCTTCACCACCATCTCATTAAAAATTTCATTCAGTCTAAGCAGTACTTTTCTATCACACAATAGACTTGATGCACTCCTCCACTT
The DNA here is from genome assembly GCF_001263595.1 of Phalaenopsis equestris. Lineage (NCBI taxonomy): Eukaryota > Viridiplantae > Streptophyta > Magnoliopsida > Asparagales > Orchidaceae > Phalaenopsis > Phalaenopsis equestris. Next base: position 646,651 of record NW_018164474.1, on the reverse strand, counting down.
CAACCAACCTACTTGAATTCTACTAATAACATCCCCATCTATATCACCATCACTTTGAACTATAGACCCGAGATATAAAAAATGATCGCACATTTTAATGATTTGATCACCAATAGCTACAACTCCGCCACTAGAGCTACTACTACTAACTACTAAAATTACATTCCATGTACACATTCCATGTACTCAATTTTAGAGCTACTCAAACGAAGGCCTTTAAACTCTAATTTAGACCTCCATAATTCAAAATTTTCCTTAACTCTTTCTCTAGTCTTATTCATAAGAAGGATATCATTAGAGAAAATTATACAACAAGATGCATCTTCATGTACATTTTCAGTAAGAGCATCCATAGCTAAAGTAAAAAAATACGGGCTTAAAGCCAGTCTCTAATGTAATACAACTGACATAGGAAAATACTTGGTCAATCATTCTATTTGAACACAAATAACACCTCCAATATACATACCATTAATGATTTCAATATAATTCATATCAACATCTTTCTTCTCTAAAATTCTCCAAAGGACATTTCTTAGAACTTTATAGTAATTTTTTTTCTAAATCAATAAAAATCATATATAAATCCTTCTTATTCTCTCTGTACTTCTTTATCAAACCTCTCAATAATTGTATATCTTCACAGTAGACCTACCCGACATAAATCCAAACTGATTATGAGAAATGTTTGTATCACTTTTTCACTTAAGTTCAATTACCCTCTCCCATAAGTTTAAAGTATGACATCAATAATTCTTCAATAATTTGCACACTCTTGTGCATTACATTTATTCTAAAAATGTGGATGAAAATACTCTTCCTCCACTCCTCAACCATTTCCTTCGTTTTTAAAATAATATTAAAGAGCTTCATAAGCTAAGAAACTCCAAAATCTCCCCAAGTGTTTTCACACTTTAATGGGGATATCATTCAATCATACTGATTTTCCACATAGTTTTCCTTAAAGCCCTTTCAACTTCTTTTTTACTAATGCAACAGTAAAAAAAATTATTATTATTAATGATATTAAGATCATTAATGTCAATCTTATTTTCAAAATATTTATTGAAAAGTTTATCAAAATAGCTCACCCACTTATGTTAAATATCTATATATATATATCACCTTTTTTAATATCTAATTTATTACAAAGATCACTAAAAGTAGAATTTTCAGCATTACAAATTCTTCTCTTAGACTCCCTATGGGCCAAATTATATTTTTCTTAGTTCTCTAAGATTTTACACTTAAATCAATTTTTATAACATAATTTTTTATATTTTATCCTTTCCTACACATTATTATTCTACTACCAACGATTTTTTATTTATAATAACATTTTCTTTTGATTCTCCAAGTACATCTTTTGTCACTTATTTAATAGAACTTGTTATTTTATTGCACATAAAATTTGCTTCTTCATGAACATCTTAAATCTTTAAATTTTAAAGTTTACTCATAAAAATAATTTTATTTCTATCATTTATGTGCTCCCATATAACACCGTGATAATATTTTCTTGTATTCTCTATCTTACAACTTTTCATCTTAAAATCCAAATTTAATAATCGATGTTGATCACTTAAATTTTTAATTGGAATGACCTTAATATCTTTACACTCTCCATGACTGCCTCTTATCATAAGAAAATAATCAATTTGTGTTTTATTAGATCCATTCTTATAAGTAATGATATACTCATCTCTTTTCTTAAATAAAGTATTAGCAATAAAAAAATCAAATGCTAAGAAAAATTCTAATGTGATTCTACATTCTTCATTAATTACTCCAAAACCGTAATCACCATGAATATTTCTGTACTCTTCCACCACTCTACCAGCACGTCCATTTTAATTCACTAAAATAAGAAAATTTTCTACCAAAAATATCATTTGTATTAATTCTTCTAGGTCATTTAAGAATTTTTCTTGTTAACCTATAACCACACCTACTTGAGGAGCATAAGCACATATAACATTAAAATCTTAGTATTAACAATAAACTTTGGGGCTATAATTCTATTTCCAATTCTTTTAATTTTTAAGATATTATCTTTCAAATTCTTATCTATAATTACACCTACATTATTTTTAGTGTGACTCCTACCTGATTACCAAAACTGAAAGCCAAAGCAATCAATCTTCTTAGTCTTTTCTCCAACCCATTTTGTATCTTGCATACATAAAGTATTTATTTTCTTGTAAACCATATATCAACTAATTTTATTAATTTACCTATGAAGGTAGATACTCTTGCCCACTTATAAATGTGGTAGAAATACCTTAGAAGATATTTTACTCAGCTTAGTTCACAATTAAATACCTCTTTATGGACGGACCAACACATGCATAGTAAGAATCTCCTTACTAATTCTTAAAGTATCCACAGTGAGAGTCACCTCACTAATGCTTATAGAAGTAAGCTTGAGGTTAGACCAATATGTCTATCCAATCTATCTGATAGCGTGTTTGAACTTGGCTAATTCTAAATCACCTCTTCAAGAGCATGTTGTGTCGGTCTAGATCACCTTGATTATTTGCACAATTCATGTCTCCTAATTGAAGCATTTGATACCCAATTAGATTGGTATCCTCTGCATGCATGAGTCATCTGGTTAACCATATGGTCTGGCTCATCTAGTTTATCTAGCCTGCCTTTATATTTGAGTTACTTGATCAATTTTAAATCTCCTCGACAAAAGACTTGTTGTATTAGTCTAAGCTACCTTTGTCTTGTCAATCCTTGTTTTCCAAGAGAAAAACTTTGATGTCTAATCTTAATCTTTATATCTTCCCTAATGATAATTGCCTTTCCAATTCTTACAAAAGTGTCTCTTGATGTGGTGTATAGAAGAGGATACATTGAATATCTTAGTAACTCTTGCCACAACATCTTCTATTACTAGGTCACTTCATTTTCTTTGCAACATCCAGTTGATATATTTACCTTCATTCTTTCTTTTTTAATTATGTTTAGGAAAACATTAGTTTTCTTTTATTTCTCATATGTTATTTTGAATAAGTTTAAGTAGGCGATTAATTGTTCTTCTTAACCATTGCAAATATGGTCAGGTAGAAAATGAGAGCCTTCGCTTTTGATTTTGCCTTTTCAAATAAGGCCAAGAGAGCGATGTTCTACTCTCTTTAAGGTGAAAGTTGCTAAAGAAAATAATCACCTAGCTAGCATTTGATGCTAAATGGGAAACATACTGACTTCTTAGTAAATTCTTTATAAATCGTCTCACTGGTTTAGAATACTTGAGATAATCTTGCCTTCTTAATCAACCATACAAGTCTAGTCAGTTATCATTTAAATCAGGATACCTCAGGCTTTATAGCTAATTTATTAAACTTAAGTTCTTTGCTTGACGGGAACCATAATTAACTCTTGATCAATTCTTCACGAGAAAGCATAAGAGATGGCTTGAATACCACAAGATAATCCAACTTCTTTACTATTGCAAATGTTTTCAAGTAGAGGTTATTGAAATTCTGTCATTTTCAATCTTGGGTCAAACAGACCAGTTTCTATTCTTCAGTCAACGTTGCAAATGCAAATGTGGTTAGATAGAGAGCTAATAATCTTGCCTTTGTTCTTGCCATTCAGATTAAGTTTAGGTAACCATCGGCTTTCATTTGCTCCTCATTTGATGTTGTGAATATGGTAAGGCGTGTTGAGCTTTTTTTCTCTATCATTTTGAATATGATCAAATAGAGGTGGGTATCCATGCTAGTGCTCCATCAATTCTAATACAGCCAGAAAAACTCAACTTCTTGTTCTTCATTCATTGTTGTGAATATGGTCATGCTGACACTGAACCTTCCTCAATTGTTGAAAATATGGTTAAAAAGAGACCATCATTGTTCTGTCATTTCAAATTATGGGTCACACGGACTGGTCTTGTTGCTCCTCATTTGTTGTTGTGAACATGGTTAGGCTTGTTGAATTTCTCTTGCCTATCATTATGAATGTGGTTAGATAGAGAGTGTATATCTCTACCTTTTGTCATTGCCATTGCAAATAAAGTCAGACATACATTGGTTCCTTTTTGTTCTATCATTTTAAAGTATGGGTCTGATAGACATCAATTTTTGGTTTGTCATATGTTTTCATGAATGAGGTCAGGCAGCATCAAACTCTTTTTTGACCGTTTTGTGTTGATTTAGGGTATGCTGGTAATTTCAACTAACCTTGGCTTAATTAAAAGTTGGTATGCTTCCAACAAGTGCACTATGCCTCATTGGCACAACACACTTGTTGGGGGTCCTTTATTAGCATCTTTTTTTGGATTTCATACATTTGGGACATTCTTTTGAGCAAAAAGCATTGTATTCCACTCTTATGAAATGCCCCATAGCTTGCAAATGTCCACCAAAGTTCCTTAATACAAATAGAATATACTAAGGGAAAATTATTTTTAGGCACACTTGTGCCCGACCTCCTCCTCGTACTCACGTGCTCACTAGCCAATGCACCACTCCATTACATTCCTCGCACACCTGCACTGCCCTAATATTGGCAAAAAGTGAACTCACAAAACTCGTGCTTGGTTTTGGGTGCACGAGCATAAAAAATGCAGTGTTCCCTCGTCAATCTATCTTCAAGATTCTGTGCCTAATTTCGGATGAGCCCACACTCAACCATCCAGATCTAATGCACCCATGCCACAACATTGACACACCCGGACCCCAGTGCACCAGTGCCCACTCAATTTCTGCTATAGTTTAGTTTGAGCCTCCTTGGCCAAAATAATCGTTTTAAGGGCTAATTTAGTCCTTTGGTGACATGGGGAGCTCTTCATGGAAACCACCTCAAAAGCTAAAGGGTATGCATACCTAGCAGATGGGGCAAAGAAGCGTTTCATGGTTATTTAAAATTTTTTGGCATATAGGGCCTAGGGATCAAAGGGGGAGCAGCCTTCCACTTTTGGTGAAATCTCTATGGAGAAGAGATAGCTAATATATCTTGACATTGGAGAAATTTTCAGGGAAATTTGGTATTTTTGGCTTTTGGAGAGACTCTTAAAAGAGAGTGGTGAGCTTTCATGAAGAAAAGAAAGCTTCAGCTCTAGGGTTCTTCTTATGCCTTCATCTTTTTTTTCTTATCGAGATCGAAGTTAGATTGGTCATACTCGATTACGTCGGGCAAAAAGATAATCATACAAAATCAGGGGTTTGAGGATTTTCTTCCCCGAATCCGAGACAACTAATCTAGTAGAAACAGCCCCTATCCTACCCCCTGTGCTATCAATCTTCGTAGTGGTGTTCTTCTTTTTTGTCTTTGATGATGACAGATCTCTTGGTGAAATCTTCATCTCGGGCTTGGCAGGCTGAAGACCCTGAACGGAGGCTTGTTTTGAAGCGCTCTGAATCTAGTTCAACATTTTCTTGAGCTTGTTCCAAGTTGTACTCCATCCGTCTTTTCCAGTATACGGGTCAATTGGAGAGATTGGCTTAGCAAAATTCATATTTATGGAACCCTTTTCAAATTCTTTTAAATATTCTTTTATGATCGTTATATTCCCTTCTTTAAGGTCCTCTCGAGCCAGTCTTTACAGACAAAACATTCTTCTATAGTGTGCCCTAGTGATCTATGATACGGACAATAATTTGGTTGATCTTTCTTGTTGACCTCTTCGGGTTTCCTTGGATCTGGTAGTATGAACTCCGGCTTCTTCATCAGACTTCTGAACATTTTGGGTACGGCTTTGTCTTTGAAGGAATATACCACTTTCCCACATTCTGCAATGGTCATTTTCTTATTCTCTGTCCGATATGATCCTCCCTGAGGTGATTGCTGGCTAGATTGTCCATACTGTTATGTTTGTTGTTGAGTGTGTTGTGATGACGATTGACGAGGATTTTCTGCATGTATCTTCATTGGTTGTTTTCCTTTATTGACAGTTGCCACTGTTTCAGACTTCTTTTCAAATATTCTGGTTGTCTTGGATTTCTCGTGAGAATTCATATGTTTAATTTCTTCTTGAAAACTGCTAGCTTTACTGAGTAGCTTCTCTAAGGATTTAAAGGTGAGTCCTTTAAGCATGAAAGCTAGTGGCCCATGGATGCTTTTGAGTAAAATCTCAATCGCGTGATGTTCCTATAGCTGAGGTGCATATTCCATGCTAAGGTTTCTCCACCTCAAGATGTAATCCACTAAAGTCTCGTTGGGCTTTTGCTTTTCCATGTTTCCATGATGAGATCTCCAATAGAGACATGATGTTGCACTCTGCCAAATGTTTTCATAAATAATTGTTCCAATTCAGTGAATGTCTTAACTAATCTGTTGGGCAAATTGTCATACCAATCAAAAGCAATCCCTGACAGGCAGATGACAAACTATTGGAAGATTAAAACTTCGTTACCTCTTGTGTTGCCACAACTGGCTCGAAAATGTGTTATGAATGTGTTATGTTCTCTCTGACATTTTAGCCTCATCAAATATCTTAAAGTTTGGAGACACAAAACCCTTAGGGAAGGGAACGACATCGAATTTTTTCGGGTTAAGGTCTACCCTTTAAAACCAATGCACCACCCTTAGATTGGGTTAAGGCCTCCCGAACTTGCTTGACCATTTCCTTAAATTCCTTCTCTGGCATGGTGCTTGATGGAGAATCCTTCTTTTGTTGCTCATCTATGTTTGCTGAGGCAACTTCCCTCCTATATGTATAATCTCCGGTTGGTTGATTTTTGGAGAGGCTAACTGTGGTACTTGAGATTGTCCTTGAACTGTGGTCATGGCGGTCATGGCTACGACCATCTCTTCCATCCTTTTCTCCAGTTAGCTAACTTGTTCATCCCTCAAAAAAATTATGGTGTTCTCTTCGATGAGATATTGAGCCTCGTGCACAGATTTAGCGGCTCTGGTTTTTATAACAAGGATATCCATGAAATCTTCTTTTAGGTAGTCATTATAGTCAAAGTCTTCATCATCATCAATGGAGACTCCATGTTCCCGAGCCAACTCGGAAATCTCGACCCTGAGCTTTTCGACCTTTTCTTCAATTGTTGATTCTTGGATTGTCTTAAGATCTGGAGGACCCTGTTGGACCTCCTCCACTTGTTCCTCCATCTCGTTGGCAATTGCTGCGACAATGTCAGATACTTTGGACTCTGACTTCACTCTATGATCCTTGTCTGTAGGCTTACTGGACTGTATAGGTACAACGACCTTGGGTATCCATACCTTTTTCTTTGACGGTAATGTGTTGAGACAGAGGTTCTCGGTAGGAACATCAATATGTCGAGGAAAGGTATGCTCCCCATGCTGCAGACCAGATACAATACTGGGCAATCTCTTCATCTTTTCCTTTAGAGCTTTAAGAACATCTCTATAGTGGGTGATTGATAGAATTCTTCGACCCATACGTGACTCAACTGGTCGACGACCTGCTGTCCTAGTAACGGTAGAATCGGTGGTGACAATAGCGGTATCAACTCTGCTTCCTAAGAGAAACCAGACAAAAATGTGTGCAGGCAGATTTTTAGTTAAATTTTGAGATCGTTTGACAAAACTCTGCTTCCTAAGAGAAACCAGACAAAAATGTGAGCAGGCAGATTTTCAGTTAAATTTTTGACAAATTTGACGTCCTTTAAGATTTCTTTCTTCATGCGAGAGGATACTGCATGTCCCACTCGTTTAAGTAGTTCACTAACTAAACAACCTTCTTTAGCAGTTAGCCTCTTGAAAACTGAACTGACTTGGGTGATAGGAGTAGACTTCTTTCTCTCCACACTATGTCCATGAAGTGACGGTAACGTAGCGGCAATCTTCTAGATAATCTCGTACCCATTGGTATCCATTAAATGGTGGAATCTAATTCCTCGCATAAGTGGATAAGTCTCTGGTAATCTTGACTCGTTTTGGTGAGAATCTTCATCAACAGATAACTCTTCAGGTGTCTGGGCTTTAGTAGCCCTCCGAGCCTTCCTATTGCGGTTTCTCCTTTGGGTTCGGGTTAACGGTGCAGTCCTCAAACTTGAACCGATTTCAAATACTGAGGGAGGGATAGCTAACCCTTCAGCCTGGTCTTCAATGATCATAATTTCTTTTCCCTTAGCAGCATCTGGAACGACATGCTCGGTAGGTGCCGTAACGGCAGTAGTCTTGACCTTCTTATAAGAAGGAAAGTCTTGAAGGTAGTTTAGGTTAAATTCAGCAGACGGCTCCTGGACTTCTGGAGCGGCGACTTTGATCATGATGAATGGAGTTTTCCCGAGGATGACCTTGAGATCTTCAAATCCGGCTCCAAATTTGATGGTGGGAAAGACATTACCGGCGTTGCGGCATATTGGTAGGTTGCAGGAAAAAGTTAGCGTTGGGCACGCCATTGTAACAGCTTTAAAAAAAGAAAGTTCTAGGGTTAGCTTTTTGGTCAATACCTCGTAATCTTAGTGCGAGCACTAAAAATTAACAGAGATCGATCTGTAGACCAGGTAAGTCTTTATTTAATTAGTGCATATTTTAAAATTTTAGTAAAAACTAGTTTGAAAGTAGAAAAATTTAATTAATATAAGGAGAATTAAAGAGCACGCGCAGCATGACACAATTCGATTTAATTTGTAAATCAACAAATCAAACTCAAAAGAGAGATGTAAAGTGTTTAGGACCCAGTGCGAGACCAACTTTACAGTGCGAGACCAACTTTAGGACCCAGTGCGAGACCAACTTTACAACGCACAATGCCCAGGTGAAACTAATCCACCAACACATCTATTGGAGATCCGACCCCACTTGAAAATTAAAAAGTTCTTAATGGCCTCCCGAACCTCTCTGTTCAAATATGATTGTACAGACGGTCCTGAAGTTGAAAGAGTTGACTGTACTCACCCAAGAAAGAAATGAGTGAAACATGCTAATAGAAGAAGGGTAATCTGGTCCATAAGGGACATGGACATATTACTAATGTATGAAGATAAGATTCGCTGATTTAAATGGAGAGAAAAGTCAGTACCCAGCAGAGTTGCCAGAAGTTGTCGGCATTATTTTTTTGGTTGGAGGAGTTGCCGTTGGAAGCTGTCGGCCGCCAGAATCGAAATCTCGTCGCCTACTTCGGAAGGACGTTTAATTTACACATATGTATATAGTTTAGAAAAATATGAAATCTAACTAACCCCATATTTTTCATTTTTTGAATGAAAGAGCACTATACCTCAAAACTTGTATCTATCCTGAAAGATAAACACAAGACTTGAGGAAGAGGCTTGAGGATGAGACTCGATCAAATAAATTAAGAAATATATGACATTCGTTTGGTCTGCAAAACCATTTTATTTGCCGACAAATTCCCCTATTTAGTATAAGGATTTAAATAAATTACATATATATATATATATATATATATAAGTTTTGGAGAAAAATGTAATCAAAATAACCCTATAATTTTTACATTTTAAATGAAAGAGCACTATACCTCAAACCCTATATTTATCCCAAAGGATAAACACAAGACTTGAGGATGAGACTCGATCAAATAAATTAAGAAATATATGACATTCGTTTGGTCTGCAAAACCATTTTATTTGCCGACAAATTCCCCTATTTAGTATAAGGATTTAAATAAGGTTTATATTAAGTTGAGTTTGGACAAGCTTCCTATAAGGGCAAGCCCCTATAGTTAATTACATTTTAGATAACCAAAGTCACATAAGAAACTCTCAATAAAAATCAGGAAATGTTATCTTCAAAGGGGTCCAAAGGATAGGACTTTTCAACGGAATCAGAAAAAGAGGTGTGAAATGGGAATGACTCAAATTTGGAACATTTTATTGTAGAATCTAAAGGAGGAAAAACTAGGGGATGTCATAGATCCAGAGGAGAACCTTGATGACTTTCTAGTCTATCCTATTATTTTGCTTTAGTTTTGAGGAGAAATTATTTAAGAGTTTCATTATGTCAATTTTATTATTTAGGGCCTACATTTGTGTGAAACGATCACGCAAATAGCCTGGAAGATGTGAGGATTTAGGTCGTGACGAACAACAATCTCGGAATTCTAAGACGAGTTAGGGCTTATATTATACAGCAGATCTATACAAAGGCCTAAAGATGAGTTGAGGATTTATATTGCACTAGGCAGACAACCTCAAAGTCTTATGGCTTGTTATTTAATTCTAAGAAAGGATATGATATTGTAGTTTCTCGTGCTGTTGAAGATGGTCATGCTGCTCACCATGCTAGTTCCAAGCTCATCGTTGTGGCGAGTTCAAGTGTTCTAATGTGTCAGGTTATGAGAACATTTATATATAGAAAGCATTTTATGTAGAGCGGGAAGATAAGGTTCCGGTGATCTACCAAATCCTAAATCATATCTTGGTGAGCCCCTATTAATTAATTTGAGGATGATTTTATTAAGCAAAACAAACTAAGTTTAATAGACCTCTGAGGTATCCAGAAAGTTAGGAGGAAGAAGCAGGTCCATGCTTCCCTCTCACCGTATGGTGAAAAGTCTCGAGCTCATTTAAACTTATTATGTTCCTTAATAATTCATCCTGTAAATACCTCTAGTGTTCAGTAAACATCAATGTTTCAATTATCTCTAAGAGTAAGGTGATTATTATTTGTCATTTAATTTGAGAATTATGTGGGGTGAAAACCCTTAAAAGGGGCAAGTTAATGCTATTAAGACACATCGTCAATTTTAGTTTTAACTTGGGCTTGTAGTGTTTTTTTAAAGGTGTTCAATTTCTAGTTACATTCACTTTTCTAATCCTCATTTACCCAAATTTGATTTAGCCTAAGTCACTACTAAGCCCTTAAGACCTTGATGGATACATTAGTAATTTTGAAAGAAAATGAATTTTAAGTGATAGTAATTCATCATCAAAACAGTTGAATGTCATTTGAACACCAAATAGGGGTATTAAATTAGTGAGCTATTAACATCCAAACTCATACCCCTAAGTCCAGGATCATTTAATTTAATATACCTCCAAATTTTAATGATTTAGGAAATTGCAAATTTATCCTTTAATTAAGAAAAGTGAAATTGGTTTATACCAATTAAATCCTTATGTTTTAATCATCTGAACATGTTAATTAAGATCAAAGATTGCCCATTTCCCTTTATTGAATTAAGCCTAAATGATAATCAAGACCAAATTTCCAAAATTATACCTTTGCCCTTAAGGCTCCGTCACTTCATAATTCATCAAATTTAATTCAAATGACTTCGAGATTTTTATCCTACCTCACTCATGGGTCAATTGAGACATCAGAGGAGAAAATGTGATTTTTCAAAGTTTAATTTAATTTATATAGTTATTTACATGCAAAAATAGGATTTTTCAAAGAAAATTCAATAACTTGACCAAGGCAAAGCCTAATCACTTGAAATTTTTACTAGAATCACTCGAAATTTTTACTAGATGTCTTAAACTAGAGAACCACTTAAACCAAATTTCATGATTTTTTAGTTTTATTTGAATTATTAGAATTATCTTAAGTTTTGGAGTATTAATTAATTATAAAATATTTTAAATGTGAAAAATTAAGCTTTATATTTTTCTTAAATCTCTCCAAGGTCAAGGAACCTATAGAAATAAATTTCATATTTTAAAGATTTTTTCTTTGAATTATTATAATTATTTTTTTGTGAGAAATTAAGAAAAATCCTTTTTTAGCCTTTAAAAAATTATTTTAAGCTTTAAAATTTAATATCTTTACTTAGAAGATTAGGAAAAATATTCTAATTGCTCCTAAGGGTTTAAGAAATAGTTTAAAACATTTCCATGAATTTTATTAATTTTATGATTTTTATTATTTTTTCATTCTTTAAATATTTAAAATATGCTTAAAAAAGAAATTTTTACTTTAATTACATTTTTATTTTTAGAAAATTCTCTGATCACAAAGAACTCCTAAAAACTAATTTTATAATTTTTTGAGTTATATTTTAATTATTATGATTATTGTAAGTGTTAAAAGTGTCATTTAACTTAGAAAATCAAATTAGGTTATTAAATGAACTCCAAATATTTTCAATTTTTTATGGGGAGTCCTCTGAACTTTAAATTATAGTGGAGTTAAAGTAAGTCATTTAGATGTTTAATTTTCCCAAATTAATTTTCTTTTTATTTAAGGCTTCTATAAAAATTAGGTGTGTTCTTAATGACTTGACTCATGACAAATTTTTCTTAGGGTTCTGTAGTCATAATGAACCTACCAAAATTTTCTTGGATTTTTCTAAGCAACATGATAATTATCATAATTAATTTTCCAAATCAGATGCATAAACTTGAAAAATATAGATCTCTGCCTTGGGGTCTCCTCTGACTTTGGAAAAATCAGGGAATATCTTCCATGACAGAGGCAACAATATGCCAAATTATCAAGCCATGGTGAAATACTTGAATGCATGGAGAATCAAAATTCTTAGAATAGTATTTAATTAATTAAAAATAAAATATACATCAAATAAATTTCAAACCATTTTCACATTGTTCTCCTCTATTCATTGAGCACTAGGATACTTTTATTTTATTTTTGTGATTTTTCTACACCAAGATATAGATTTTTGAAGGTAGGGGACATTTTATGAATTAAATAAATCCCAATTTTCCTACTTAAACACGTGGCACCACGACATCATGTGATGGCTCTGAAGACTTGTGTGGCACTCTGGTTGGATGTCACCATCCACGTAGCCATTGACTCTGCCCTTGATTTATGTATCAAGCTCCCGTCCAATGCGATCTTAGTCGTCCGTTTGATACATGTATCATCCAACGGCTCCGCGTCTTTATCCCCGATTGGTGTGAACCCGTGAACGTTAACCCTAAAACCTTAAGATGTCACTCATTTCTCAATCAAAATTGTTTGAGTTTGATCCTATAGACTCGTCTAAGTGAGACGAACATATCCATACGACAAACATGCCATTAAATTGACCCTAATCCCATGGAGAGTCAAAATAGGCTCAGGAAGAGGGGGGTCAATACCTTTTCTCTAAGAAGTCAAGCTTCAATCAGAGGTGCTCAACACATTTGTGGAGGTCTAAGGAGGCTAGGGATGAAGCCTCTTGCTGTGGTGAAATGTCTAGACCCAAATTTGATCAAGACTGAATTTGGGTGTTGATCAAAGTCTAGGGTAGAAGCTTTTTGTGAGGGGGCTTTGATGGACTTTGTCTTCATTCACTGTGGTGAAGGTGTGGGCAAGTTTAATTTAGCTTTGGTGCACTGTGGAGGTGTGGCCAAACTTGTCATGTTTCTGGCTAGAATCGAGCACAAAATTGAGCTCTGACGATGGGAATTAGGGCAAGGAGTTGGTTGGTTTGCACTGAGGAGGTCTCAAAGAGGCTATGGGAGCAATTGGGCAGGCTTTCCTTGAGAAAATTTCAGCACCCCACTTTTGGCTGTGAAGATGCCATTTTATATCCATGGACAGAGAGGGGAGCTTAGAGCATGGCTTTGGGTGCAAAAGCCTGCTGAGGTGGTGGGCTAAGAAGCTCTAAGGATTAATTAGGGTGAGATGGCCCCTAGGGTTGAGATTTAGTTTGATTGAGGGATGGTGACCCTCGGTTTTGAGGAGCTCCGGTGACTAGGCCGACTGGCAGGGCCAGGGGAGGTGGCTAGGAGGTCAGGTGAGCCAGTGGGAGGGTTACTTATGTTTAACCTTCAATGACAAGTGATGATGGGGGAGATTTTTGGTTAAGGCCCATAAATGGGCATAAATCCCTTAATTTAGGGATCCAATGGTCCATAGCTCACCATGACTAGTCTAAGGGGGTTTATCCTGGTTCATGGAGTGTGTTCAGTGGTTGTGGAGTCATAAATTTGGTGGCTTTAGGGTGGCTGGGCTAATTTTGCTGTTGGGTCCAATGTGGGTCCAAATGACCAAAGGTTGAGTTTGGGTTAGGCTAGCCATGACTTTAAGCCCAATTAATTGATCAATATTGTGTATATGATTGTAAGGAAGGTTTTTGGTGAAGGATTGAAATGATTTTGAGTTCAATTGGGGGTTCAATTTGAAGGATTTTGGAATTTTGGTCGATTTGGATATGTTGGGCTAGACTCGGGCCTAGGTTGGGCTAGGCGTGGGCTGGCTAGAATGTTGGGCTAGACTTGGGTCTAGATTGGGCTAGACTTGGGCTAAGTCCAAATTGATTATTGAGAATGGTCTATAGGAACATCATGGGTGTCAATTTTGGGGTTATGGGTGTCAATTTTGGGGTTATGGCAATCAATTTGGCGGAATTTGGAGGCATGGCCAATTTGGGGGGGAATTTATGAAATTTTGGATTTGGGGCAAATATTAAATGAAATTAAGGCTTCACCAAGGCCAATTTAAGTCAATTTTGATGTTTAGGATTTTTATGAAGATTTTAGGATTCAAATTGGGGCAAATTGAGTAGGCTATGGGGTTCAATTTGGTGGGATTAAGTCATATGGCCAAAATTAGGGGTTTGACTTAGATCAAAATTGAGCTCAAAGCATGGGAAAATTAGGCTTAGATTTGGTTTATATTGGTCATATGAAAGGTGAATCTAAGTTTAGAATTGAAATTGAAAAAAAAAGGGCTCAAATTGATGGACATTTGAGGTAAATTTGGGAAAATTGGGCCCTTAAAGGCAATTTAGGGGTTTTGGTCAAAATGGTCAAATTGGCCAAAATGGGTTCAATTAAATAGTCCAAATTGGTTTGGAGACATTTGGAGTGATTTTAGAGGTTTTGGGGAAATTTGGGGTGCCAAGGGTGTTTTTGTAATTTTGGCCATTTTGGGGGTATTTTGGTAAATTTGGAATTTTTGGGTAACTTGAGTATTTTCAAAAGGTTTGAAATGATTTTTGAAAAAATTCAGGTATTTTGGGTGAATTTGGGGTTTCAAGGGTATTTAGGTAATCTGGGGGGATTTAGGGGCAAAATGCAAAGTTGAATATTTTGGTAGGGTTGGGGTACCAACCACCATATATGAACTATGGACCAATGGAAACTCCATTTGTATCCTCTATGCACTGGTCTTAGCTAAACCCTAGCCTAGGGCCAGTGGGTTTAGGGGACCATCTACATGAGTTTCCCGAAAGATCTAGGGATCAAAGTCAAGAAACTTTGGGTTTAGGATTGTGAGTGAAAGTGAGTGAAAGGGAGTGAAAGTGAGTGCCTTAGCTCCAGACCAGCACCCAGGGCCAACCTTAAGGTCAGGCAGTCCTAGGGGGACTCTCCTTGAGCTCCCTCATAGTGACCCCACCTACTAAGTGCTAGAGGTTAGGACCAATATGTGGCACTTTAAGTTGAACAAAGAAGAGGGTAGAATTTCTAATGGTGAGGGTTCCTTTTCTAGTTTTCTAGGAATAGTCAACAGAAAAGTCCAATGGCTAGATCTTAGGTTACTAAAGAGGGAAAACTAAACCTCAATCAAAATTGAGGTCAACAATCCATTACCAGTGTGAATGTGAAATCTTATTCACATCATTCTATTTTTGGCTGGAGGGGTGGATTCTCTAGTAGTTCCGTTGCTTCGACGTTACGAGCTTCTACTTCACATGCTTCTACATCACGGGGTCAGACTTCTGGATCTGATTCTCACTCACAGCGAATGGAAAAGATATTGAATAATGTTATTTATACCAAGGAAAATGTGTGAAACTTAGAATATTTTGTAGAACATATGGATGGTTATATGAAGAGACATAGTGATTATGAGGGTGAATTCAACTTAGCTATGGAAAGCCTTATGAGAGGTAACCGGGATGTTGTATTTTCTCAGTACCCCGGATATCCACCATACGAGCCTGCAACTATTCAGCGTAGTGACGATAATGATGCAGAGGATGAGGATGATTAGCATGGATCTATAGTTGTGTTTGCTTTTTAGTTTGTTTGTTGTTGTGAATTGTTGATAGTGCAGTTGTTCTGTACTTTTTGTTATGTTCTTTTTGTTATGTTCTGTACTTTTTGTTATGTTTTTAGTTGTGATTGTTGAAACTGTTAGTTTTTGTTATGTTTTGTTTCGTACACCTACTGTGATTTATTTGTGTTTTATGAGTAGTTATATTGTTTGTGTGGTAGTAATTGTGTTGTTTAATGTATTTAGTTAGTCTATGCTGAAATTAATTCCAAGATCTTAGGAAGAATTATAATCTAGCTAAATTTTTACTTAAAAGTTGCATGTTTAAAATTTTCAATTTACTACAAGCTATTTTTCTTTATGTTGCAGTGATGTATGATTGTTAGTGTGTTTGTTTGTTTTTATGTTATACTTCACTGCATAGAAGTTTAATGAATCTCTATATGTTAAGAAAATTAAAATTTGAGCAATTTAAATTTTACTCCTGTTATTAATTTTTGTACTTGCATATTTAGGATTTGAAAATTCCAACAAGCATGTTATTTCTAATTTTCATTCCTGACAATATTTATATGATGCTAAAATGTTTTATTTTTATTAAAAATTTAAGTCTACAGAGGGGTGAAAAAAAAGTTCTAAAGAACTTAAAAATTTATTTGTTCTCAATTGTACTTAAAATAAATTTGATTTCTTTTTGAAGAAAAATGATCATGTATATGAAGTTATATTAGGGAAGTAAAATTTTGAATATAGAAATGAGTAAGAAAATTTAGTTAAAATTTATAATAATGAAGAAAAACTTAAA